>NC_048300.1:25440918-25471300 GCF_013100865.1 Trachemys scripta elegans | reverse complement strand
AGTAGTGCAAATAAATGATTTATATACACAGTACTTAATTATCAGAGGGGTAGCCATATTAGTCTGGATCTGTAAAAAGCACGTCTGACAAAGTGGGTATTCACCCACGAAAGCTTATACTCCAATACGTCTGTTAGTGTGTAAGGTGCCACAGGACTCCGTTGCTTTTTACAGTAGTTAATGTACATATTTCCAAAATACTCCATCTTGAAAGTATTTTTACTTGTCCCAGATTAATATAAAACATTCCTATAATATTGTATATTTATATGGACCAATCATCTTCAATAAGCTGTTCTGAAACAAAACCATCTAATTAAATGATGTAATGATTTTATTAATATGCATAACTTTCAAGTTTGATATATTTTCATCCTATGCACAGAGTAAATGACTAGTAATAGAACTGAAGTTTCAAGTACATCTGGTGATGCAAAAAAAAGTATTTACTCGTGGTCCATGAGAATAGGCTGGTCACATGGAACTGGTTCCTCTTATTTCTGGGTGTTAAACTGCATTAGGGATTGCTGAAAACACTTTTCTTTATCACTTTCCCATTTAGTTTTATAGCAGCAGTTGCCAGAGTGAAAGCAAAGGGAGGGCGTACAATTGCAAATAGGAACCGGCCGAAGTTAGCAGCCAAATTCTGCCCTCTAACACACACACAACCAAGGTTAAGACTCCCTTCCCCCCCAGGTTTCTGAGAAAGTGAGCAAATGGGTTTATTTTGTAGACTTATCTCCTCTATTATCCCAGCCTATCCCATTAAAATTCATACTGAGTGTGCTAGAGCACCAACAAATAAAAGAACACTTTCTCCTATCACCTGTGGGACTTTTTTTTAAATGTCTAGGTTGGTCCAATTGTTTTATTTACTTATTTCAGTCCAAACGTTTACCAGATCAAAGGAACTTAACTCATCTGAATTAGATGGTTGAGAAGTGCCACAGAAGATGACAAAATCTCAGGCAAATCTATTCATTCCCCCTCTTTTGTAGTACTGGAAATGCAGGAAACAATGCAACAATTAAGAGTTGCTAATGAGTGACATGAGCACTACTGGAAAATTTAATGAGTCAGCAGACATCTCAGACATACACAAAGGGTACGTCTTCACTACCTGCCGGATCGGTGGGTAGTAATCGATCTATCGGGGATCGATTTATCGCATCTCATCTAGACGCGATAAATCAATCCCCGAACGTGCTCCCCGTTGACTCCGGAACTCCACCAGAGTGAGAGGCGGAAGCGGAGTCGACCAGGGAGCCACGGCCGTCGATCCCGCACTGTGAGGACGTGAGGTAAATCAATCTAAGATACGTCGACTTCAGCTACGCTAGTCTCGTAACTGAAGTTGCGCATCTTAGATCGACATCTCCCCCCACAAGTGTAGACCTGCCCAAAGAGCCATGGCAGATTTTCTTTATTCTCAGCACAGTGCTGAGAAAGGCTGTTAAGATGGGCATGTACGTGAGTACAGAATTAGGTATAAAAAACTGAAAATTAGTATGATTCTGATAAACAATTGATTTCAGGCATCAATGGTATAATATATTTGCTGAAAATGTAAAAATATAGCACTATGCTCCTAAAACTTTATTAGTGTATATTAGTAAGTAAAGCTTTGTCTGCACTGGGAAATAGCCCAATTTCAGCCATCACTGCAGCTGCACCACTGCAAACCTCTAATGTAAATAAGGGAAATTACAATTTGCATGGATAGAGGTTACTCCTGTTTCAAACAGATGTAAGCTCTACTGGTGTAAATCCCAGCTTTCTCTGCCTACATTTGGGTTTTGCACTAGTACAGCTACAGCAATTGTTGAAATTGTCTGCATTGGAAATTAGCCTCAAGGCCCACGTTGTTCTAGCTGACAAAATATGTTAAAAGAGTGGAATTATAATTGCTTGTTTGCTAGTGGAAAGTCAAGTATTAAATACACTGCTCAAAATGTGCACTAATATGGCAACACCACCATGATTTGTTTGGTCTTTTACCATCAGTTTTCAGCTTGAGGACCTCAGCGCACCAAGCCTTTCCTGACTGATGTCTGCTGGAAAGCTGTGCTAAAGATGTAGCGTTACAGTGGTGCTATTCTTCTGCACCGAAACATTTGATAAAAACAGTTGCATAATCCTAGTCAATTTCATTCACAACTTATCTAATACAGTATGTAAAGCATTTCACCATAGGAAGATGGTGCTATTCTAATTCTCTACCTGTTGGCTGGAAAAGTGAAGAACATAGAGGGAAAAAAATCAGAAACAGAAGATGTAGGCTCACAGAGACATACATACAAAGAAAAGGTCACTCAAATAAGGCAAAAATATTTCTTATCTAACGGTGGTGTTCATAAATGTTCATAATCAGGATTATATGACTACTAACATTTTCTTTTCATTTTGTTAGAACTCTGATATAAGAAGTTTGTCTGGCAGTGGACAGGGGATTTATTGTGGATCCTGATGAGAAAATATGTGGTAATCAAATTATAATATAGATAATTCCAGCATGACATTTCCTATAGCATTCTTCAAAACTCCATTATTGTCTTAAATATAATACTGCTGGATCTTTTTTCAAAAGAATAAATTGGCTCACCTATGTCTTTATCCATAGCTCTTGCAAGATCTTGAACTGTCATCCTCTGCTGTATCTTTATCTCCTGCCTTTCTATTTTAGGTTTTATTGGCGGTAATTTCTGTTTCCCTGGTCTTTTCCCCTACAAAGGAGTAAGACGTGCGTAAGGATATATGGGTGGCATAAATTAAGGAATGACTAATAAACAATATTTAGAGGGCCAATGAAAACAAAAATTGTAAGTTGTAAACAAATATCTTTGCCTACATTACAAATTACTGAAAACTGTTAAAATAGTTTTCAGAGTAGCAGCCGTGTTAGTCTGTATCCGCAAAAAGAAGAACAGGAGTACTTGTGGCACCTTAGAGACTAACAAATTTATTAGAGCATAAGCTTTTGTGGACTACAGCCCACTTCTTCGGATGCATATAGAATGGAACATATATTGAGGAGATATATATACACACATACAGAGAGCATAAACAGGTGGGAGTTGTCTTACCAACTTTGAGAGGCCAATTAATTAAGAGAAAAAAAAACTTTGAAGTGATAATCAAGATAGCCCAGTACAGACAGTTTGATAAGAAGTGTGAGCATACTTACAAGGGGAGATAAATTCAATGTTTGTAATGGCTCAGCCATTCCCAGTCCTTATTCAAACCGGAGTTGATTGTGTCTAGTTTGCATATCAATTCCAGCTCAGCAGTCTCTTGTTGGAGTCTGTTTTTGAAGTTTTTCTGTTGTAATATAGCCACCCGCAGGTCTGTCACTGAATGACCAGACAGGTTAAAGTGTTCTCCCACTGGTTTTTGAGTATTTTGATTCCTGATGTCAGATTTGTGTCCATTGATTCTTTTGCGTAGAGACTGTCCGGTTTGGCCAATGTACGTGGCAGAGGGGCATTGCTGGCACATGATGGCATATATCACATTGGTAGATGTGCAGGTGAACGAGCCCCTGATGGTATGGCTAATGTGATTAGGTCCTATGATGATGTCACTTAAATAGATATGTGGACAGAGTTGGCATCAGGGTTTGTTACAAGGATAGGTTCCTGGGTTAGTGGTTTTGTTCAGTGATGTGTGGTTGCGGTGAGTATTTGCTTTAGGTTGGGGGGTTGTCTGTAAGCGAGGACAGGTCTGTCTCCCAAGATCTGTGAGAGTAAAGGATCATCTTTCAGGATAGGTTGTAGATCTCTGATGATGCGCTGGAGAGGTTTTAGTTGGGGGCTGAAGGTGACAGCTAGTGGTGTTCTGTTATTTTCTTTGTTGGGCCTGTCTTGTAGGAGGTGACTTCTGGGTATTCGTCTGGCTCTGTCAATCTGTTTTTTCACTTCAGCAGGTGGGTATTGTAGTTTTAAGAATGCTTGATAGAGATCTTGTAGGTGCTTGTCTCTATCCGAGGGATTGGAGCAAATGCGGTTATATCTTAGAGCTTGGCTGTAGACAATGTATCGTGTGGTGTGTCCTGGATGGAAGCTGGAGGCATGTAGGTAAGCGTAGCGGTCAGTAGGTTTCCGGTATAGGGTGGTATTTATGTGACCACACATCACTGAACAAAACCACTAACCCAGGAACCTATCCTTGTAACAAACCCTGATGCCAACTCTGTCCACATATCTATTCAAGTGACATCATCATAGGACCTAATCACATCAGCCATACCATCAGGGGCTCGTTCACCTGCACATCTACCAATGTGATATATGCCATCATGTGCCAGCAATGCCCCTCTGCCACGTACATTGGCCAAACCGGACAGTCTCTACGCAAAAGAATCAATGGACACAAATCTGACATCAGGAATCAAAATACTCAAAAACCAGTGGGAGAACACTTTAACCTGTCTGGTCATTCAGTGACAGACCTGCGGGTGGCTATATTACAACAGAAAAACTTCAAAAACAGACTCCAACGAGAGACTGCTGAGCTGGAATTGATATGCAAACTAGACACAATCAACTCCGGTTTGAATAAGGACTGGGAATGGCTGAGCCATTACAAACATTTAATCTATCTACCCTTGTAAGTATGCTCACACTTCTTATCAAACTGTCTGTACTGGGCTATCTTGATTATCACTTCAAAGGTTTTTTTCCTCTTAATTAATTGGCCTCTCAGAGTTGGTAAGACAACTCCCACCTGTTTATGCTCTCTGTATGTGTGTGTATATATATCTCCTCAATATTTATTCCACTCTATATGCATCCGAAGAAGTGGGCTGTAGTCCACGAAAGCTTATGCTCTAATAAATTTGTTAGTCTCTAAGGTGCAACAAATACTCCTGTTCTTTTTGCGGATACAGACTAACACGGATGCTGCTCTGAAACCTATTAATATGTCTTGTAAATCTAAAGTAAATTCTCTATACAGTGGGGTAACAATCTTATACACAGTAAATTCATTACTAACAGAGTTTCTATTTATATAATGAAAATGCTCAAAAATTGATTTTTTTGCACTTTGTACTTTCAGATGGGATAAAGTAGTTGTTGGAACCTGTTCATTACCTCCTTTGTAGCTAAAAGCCTATATTGTGAGAGTGCAACACTGGTGAATGTGTCTGTTTGCCAGAGCTGTGGGTGCAGCTGAACTGGCCGCATGGGGTATGTGGATGACCGCAGAGGCTTCCACTGTGTTCTGTGAATTTTCCTGTAAGAAAGACTATGCAGCTGTCTGCAAGCACAATGTAAGTGGACCAGGTTTTCCAATTTCAGCATCATTCCTCGATTCATTTCTTCACTGTGAATAGAAAAGATACAATGAAATCAGGGTGGATTTGATTTAAATCAAATTGATTTAAAAAATCCGACTTAAATAAAAAAAATCGATTTAAATGAAAATAAACCTGCTTTTTGACAATTCATAAAACTTGTCTTAGGTCATTCCAAATTGAATCAATAATCATCCAATTACACTTCTAGAGAACTATACAATGAATTTACTAGTTTGAAAAATGTCAGTTAGTTATATAGACTGAAGATAAAAAAAAAAAAATCTACAGCAAGTCCCCAAATAACAGTGTGGATAAAAATCAATGATTTAACAAACAAACAAAAAAAATTGGATTTTTTTTTTTATTTAAAATCGGATTTTTTGGATAAAATACATTTGAGGAAAAAATGTATCTGAAGATAGTTTTAATTAAGATACATTATAGCTCAAAAATATCTCATCATGGAATAGGGATTATAAATTCTAATTCTATAGGGATTATAAATTCTAATTCTATAGTATGAGACAATATATTCATGTAATGTTTAAGAAAAGTTTTGTAAATTAGTTCCAATAGTTCATGGATTAGGGACCCAATTTTATGGAGTTCCAGGGGCTTCTGTATAGATTATTTAGGTTAATCTTTCTATCTACCCAATGGGACTCAGTGCTCAGTCTATATCAGAGATGCTTAGTTTTGCAGTTCTCAAACTGTGGATTTGTCTCTCCGAAAGATAACATGCTTGTTAACAGAAAAAATGTTTTAAAATAAATAAATAATATAGAGAGGTGAGAAATAACAGATCTCAACCCTATCGTCCCTCTGCAAATTTGTTTACACAGAGTCAATCCCTTACCTCTCTCTAAAAATGCAAAGTTTCAAAAAGTTCAATGAATAGAAGATTGTTGGGGGTGGAATATATCAGGACAAGGAGAAGAAGTCTGGAGATAAATGTGATATGGGAGGGACAAACAGTAGAAACAAAAGTGAAACTGTTTGAGCAGCATATTCCAGAAGAACTTTGAGCAGGGGATTGGACTATATGACCTCCTGAGGTCTCTTTCAACTCTAATATTCTATGATTCTAGGTCTTGAGGTCTTTCTGAGTGTAGCCTTCATTGATTTGAGATCTACCATACCATTCTCTCACTAGAAGGGAAAACCTATAATGGCAGCAGGCCATAAAAGAGACCCAGTTTGGGAATATTTTAATGAAGTTCCTCTGCCTGTGGGTAAGACAGGCATGCGTGCAAAATGCAAACAGTGCAATAAAGAAATGCAAGCCCTGGTTGCCTGAATGAAACCACATCATGAGAAGTGTTCCTTCTCAGGAGGAAGCTGCGTTGAAGATGATGAAAGGAACACGTCTGAACATGCAGGATCTTCAGTTTGGTAAACTTTTTTATTTCATACTTCGTTCTTAAGGACTGCCTGTCTTCCTTCTGGACTATTCTTGAATTCTCAGGTTTGAGAAAAAAAATATAGTTGTTAGTACCAGAGAGTAACTATCATTTTAGATGCAGTTGTGATAAAAAATAAATAGCTGAAATAAGCAGATCGTCCTTTTACAATTTCACTTTAAAATATACTGAGTGTCAGTGAATGCAATGAGTAATACTAAATGAGCAGTATGGTAATAATAATTAAATAACTGCATTGACTTATTTTGTTTAGGAGAATCCATCCTCAACATACACGATTCTGAAGACCATCCACTTCAAGATCACCATCATTTTCTATAGTTTTAGAGTTATCTGCCAATGATAGTGTTTCAGTCACATCATGTATGTCACATAGCCACAGTACATCACCTGTAGCAAAAAAAAAAAAAAAAAAAAAAATCATCATCCAGAAACAACCATAGATAAGTTTGTGATAAGAACCAGCAGATTACAAAAAGAGGTAATTGATGAAAAAAATTGCCTGGTTTGTTTATGCAACAAACTCTCCTTGCCGTATGATTGAGAACCCACACTTCATTAACATGGTTCAGTCATTAAAACCAGGATACAGTCCACCTAACAGAGCAGATGTCGCAGGCAAATTGCTGGATAAAGTGCATGAAAGAGAAATTGAGCAGTGTGCAAAAAATCTAGAGGTAAAATTGTTCACTCATCAAAACTCAGGTTGAGTCCACAGTGATTCTGTTATATGTGCTTATATGACAACAGAAGGGAATGTCTTCCTTACAGAAACAATGGATACATCAGGAAATGCACACACAGCAGAATACTTACAAGAAGTAGCAGTAAAATCTATAACAAACTGTGAAAAGTGAAGAAAAAATTCAAATGTCTAGTACGCAGCTTGGTCACAGACAACGCTGCAAATGTATCCAAGATGAGAAGAAATTATTTAGAAGAGAGTCCCAAGCTAATAACATATGGTTACAGTGCTCATTTGATGCACCTTCTAGCCAAAGACTTCAGTGTTCGAGAAATTGCAAAATACTTCCATAATAACCACTTTGCAATAGCTGCTCTGAAAAAAGTGGGAGGAACAAAGCTAACTCTCCCAGAAGACATGTGATGGAACTCAGTAGTGGACTGTTTTGAGCACTATATCAAGAACTGGCCTAATCTGATGACAGTTTGTGAACAAAATTGTGAAAAAATAGATGGCACTGTCACAGCCAAAGTTCTCAACATTGGGCTTAAGAGAAGTGTTGAACGCATGCTGTGTACCCTGAAGCCTATTTCTGTAGCCTTGAACAAAATGCAGGGAAATAGCCGTTTTATTGCTGATGCTGTTGAAATTTGGAAGGATTTGAGTGAGATCTTAAAAAGAGAAACATGCAATGACAGAGTTAAATTACAAGTATTAAAAAAAACAAATGGGACAAGCATTATCTCCAGCTCATTTTCTTGCAAATATTCTCAATACTCGGTACCAGGGTCAGACCTTAACTGCTGAAGAAGAGGAGTTGGCTATGACATGGACATCCAGCAATCATCCCTCCATAATGCCAACTATAATAAATCTCAAAGCTAAGGGTGAACCGTTCAAGAAATATATGTTTGCTGATGTTTTAAAGAAAGTCACACCAATGAACTGGTCACTTAAGCACTTGGATTCAGAGACTGTTGAAGTGATAATCTCACTTTTAACAGCAGTAGCTTCTTCTGCCAGTGTAGATAGAATATTTTCTTCCTTTGGACTAATTCATTCCAAACTGAGAAATGTTTGGGACCTGAAAAAGCAGGAAAGCTTGTTTTTCTTTTCCAGATTATGAACAAACAGGAACATGAAAGTGAGGACAAATGAGTTAGCTGCAGAAGCCAATATTTTAAGTATCAGAGGGGTAGCCATGTTAGTCTGGATCTGTAAAAAGCAACAAAGAGTCCTGTGGCACCTTAAAGACGAACAGATGTATTGGAGCATAAGCTTTCATGGGTGAATACCCATTTCATCAGATGCATGTAATGGAAATTTCCAGAGGCAGGTATAAATATGCAGGCAAGAATCAGTCTGGAGATAACGATGTTAGTTCAATCAGGGAGGATGAGGCCCTCTTCTAGCAGTTGAGGTGTGAACACCAAGGGAGGAGAAACTGCTTCTGTAGTTGGATAGCCATTCACAGTCTTTGTTTAATCCTGATCTGATGGTGTCAAATTTGCAAATGAACTGAAGCTCAGCAGTTTCTCTTTAAAGTCTGGTCCTGAAGTTTTTTTGCTGTAAGATGGCTACTTTTACATCTGCTATTGTGTGGCCAGGGAGGTTGAAGTGTTCTCCTACAGGTTTTTGTATATTGCAATTCCTAATATCTGACTTGTGTCCATTTATCCTTTTATGTAGGGACTGTCCAGTTTTACATCGGCCAAACTCCTCCCTTGGTGTTCACACCTCAATTGCTAGAAGAGGGCCTCATCCTCCCTGATTGAACTAACCTTGTTATCTCCAGACTGATTCTTGCCTGCATATTGATACCTGCCTCTGGAAATTTCCATTATATGCGTCTGATGAAGAGGGTATTCACCCATGAAAACTTATGCTCCAATACATCTGTTAGTCTTTAAAGTGTCACAGGACCCAATATTTTAAGTTTCTCGTGTTGACCTGGCTGACATAGTCAATTTAATTTTTGTTTTTTTAAAAAAATATTTCATTTAATTATTTTAGTTAAAAACAATTTTAACAAAAACAAACCTGATTTTAGAATACTGCGTACAGATGTGGTCTCCTCATCTTAAAAAAGATATACTGGCATTAGAAAAGGTTCAGAGAAGGGCAACTAAAATGATTAGGGGTTTGAAACGGATCCCATACGAGGAGAGATTAAAGAGGCTAGGACTTTTCAGCTTCGAAAAGAGGAGACTAAGGGGGGATATGACAGAGGTATATAAAATCATGAATGATGTGGAGAAAGTGAATAAGGAAAAGTTATTTACTTGTTCCCATAATATAAGAATCAGGGACCACTAAATGAAATTAATGGGCAGCAGGTTTGAAACAAATAAAAGGAAGTTCTTCTTCATACAGTGCACAGTCAACCTGTGGAATTCCTTGCCTGAGGAGGTTGTGAAGGTTAGGACTATAACAGGGGTTTAAAAGAGAACTGGATAAAGTCATGGAGGTTAAGTCCATTAATGGCTATTAGCCAGGATGGGTAAGAAATGGTGTCCCTAGCCTCTGTTTGTCAGAGAGTGATGATGGATGGCAGGAGAGAGTTCACTTGATCATTACCTGTTAGGTTCACTCCCTCTGGGGCACCTGGCATTGGCCACTGTTGGTAGACAGGATACTGGGCTGCATGGACCTTTGGTCTAACCCAGTACGGCCACTCTTATGTTCTAGAAAACTTGAATGTCTAACTAAATTCAAAAAACAATATGCTTGTTTTGTTAAAATATTATGTTTGCTGTTGAAGAAAAAAAATCCAGAATACATAATGTTGCTGTTTTAGTTAAATAAAACAATTTAAATGTCTGTCTGGTGATGTTCTCCTCCTAATGCAGCATGGCAAGAAAATCCTCCAAATATTAATGATTAACCTGTTAAATTGGAGATATTTATAAAGTCATTGGGAGGTGAACTATCTGCTTCAATTACCTTTTGGTAAATGAAATAACCAAACAATCATTCATTTTCTGATATAGCTGTAAAACTAATCTGAAAAGTTTTCAAAATAAATCACTTAGAAAATATATAGTGTGAACCTTCTAAAAATGAAACCTATCTCTATCTCTGAGTTGTGAAGAATATGTATTAAGGTCATTACAACCAACAAGAATGCACTTTTATGTAGAAATCCATGATTAAATCAAGCCTTCCTGACTACTGATTTAAATCAAATCCACCCTGCCAAAATATAACAAAAATCTTAATTCTAATCTGTGTGATTGTTCAGCAAAATATTTTTCCTATTGAACAAATCATAAAATCATAGATTAGTGTGGAAGAGACCTCAGGAGGTCATCTAGTCCGCCCCCATGCTCAAAGCAGGACCAACACCAACTAAATCATTCAAGCCTGACCTTAAAAACTTCTAAGGATGGAGATTCCACTACCTCCCTATGTAATCCATTCCAGTACTTCACCACCCTCCTAGTGAAATAGTGTTTCCTAATATCCAACCTAGACTGCCCCCACTTGCAACTTGAGACCATTGCTCCTTGTTTTGTCATCTGCCACCATTGAGAACAACCAAGCTTCATCCTCTTTGGAACCCCCCCTTCAGGTAGCTGAAGGCTGCTATCAAATCCCCCCTCACTCTTCTCTTCTGCGGACTAAATAAGCCCAGTTCCCTCAGTCTCTCCTCGTAAAGCATGTGCCTCAGCCCCGTTGATATATGGCACATCTATTGAAAACTAATGATATATAGATGTGAAGAAACCTGTGATTTTCTTTACCCTTGGCAATTAAGTTTTGTATCTGAGTTTTGGACAGAAACTGCACTGGCTGCATTGGTCAATCATCTCCCCCGGCCGATAGATGAGGGTTAAACATCCATTCTAATTTTATATAGTCTGCCTTTGCAATTCTTTATCATGTGCAACTGTTGACAAACTTGTAGCTTTTAGAATGGCTCACCTTTATCTTTCAACCCCAAAGGTGCCCTTACATGGGGTTCTACATCATCATCCCACCTACTATGTTAGTAAGAGGGAACATGGGCGTAGTGTCTTTGTTATGATGACAATACCCATTTCTACAGCAGCTGCTCACATCCATGACACTATGGTTTGGAAGAGGGGCTAACTTCACTAAAACTCAATGACAGAAACAGTGGTATCTATAGCTAGGTTCCTAGATTTTAAAGCTGGCAGGGACCATTGTAGTAATCTAATCTGATATCCTGCCTAACACAGACCATAAGTACTTATATGGCCCATAGCACTGTAGTATCTAGGCAGTCTGGATGAAAGCATGTGAACGTTACACCGGCACCATTGATGACTGAGTGCAGCTGTCTTTTGTAACACAGGTCCTCAATCTGGGAGTTTATTATATGACAGGCTGCTTCTAGATGCCCAGATAACAGCTGTAGCCAAGAGTACTTTTTTCATCTTGAGCCTATCATCAGACCACAAACTGATTTTCTGAATGCCAGTCTTGTTATTCTTATCACATCCGTGTCACCCTAAAACTAGGCCACCACAAGGTACACTCCCCCGGAGCCTATCAGTGATTGCAGACACAGGGAGGGAAACGAAGACTAGTACTGAATGTGGAAGCCCACTTGTGAGGTGGTGCTTCTTGCCCTCAGCACCTCAGACCTGTGCTCCGCCAGCCACGTTGGCTGCCGCTTAGTTCCCATCTGGCATTCAAGCTGACGGCTTTCAGCCAGAGCTCGAGACGGCTGGGGAGACGACTGAGAAGTGGGGTCTCCTCGAGCAACATTGGCTCCGCTCAGCCTGCAGCGCTGCTCAGAATCAGGCTCTTTCGGTTGAACAGGGAGCAATCCGCCACAGGGCCCTCAGCCTTGGCCTACCCCAGGCACCGCAGGGGGCACCTTAGTGCCACCGACCCCGCTTTGCCCAGACACTCGTAGAGGTGCCAGGAAGCAGGCACAGGAGATTGGGGGTAGGGTGGGGGAACAGCGGCCGGGGAGCTGGGGGGAAATCAGGCGGGGCGCGCACACCGAGGCCTTTCTCAACACCCTAGTGCCGCAGTCACTGAGAACGAGCGACACCGGGGCTGTCTGGGAGGGACGGGTGCGAGAGGCGGACTGGTCAGCCCCAGGGGACCGCACACCCAGAGGGGCCCAGCCCTGCGGCCGGCTCCGCGCCCCCCAAACACCGCGCACCCCAGGTAAACCCGGCCTGTCAGCGCCCCTTTACCTACCACGAGCCGGAAGCGAGCCGGAAGCGCAGCGGAGCGCGCCAGAACACGTGACCCATTGAGAGGCGGGGCAGAAGGCGCAATCGGGAAGAGGGCGTTGAAAGCAGAGCGGAGCTGGCGGTGTTCTGGGGCTCGTACAGAGCGGGGCCGAGGCTGTAGGCCGTCGGTTCGCGTTCGGAGAACTGGAAGTAGGGGCTGGAGGGAGGCGGGGCTGATATGTGTAACGCGGCGGCACAAAGGGGACTAGCGTAGCTGAACTGCACGCGGCTGAGCTGTCAGTGGAAATACCGCGGCAGGCCGGACACCGCGCAGGGCCTGAGCCAACCGCTCTGGTGCTAGCGCTAGTTGTTTTATTGAGTGTCTCCTGGGGCTTGGTATTGTTCTTAGCTCCTGGAGCCCAGCGACTGGTGAGACTCTCTTCTGGGCTTTTACAATCAGTAAATATCTGGACTCCTGCTCACAGAGAGACCCTAAGGCCTGGTCCACATTAACCCCCCACTTCGAACTAAGATATGCAACTTCAGCTACTTGAATAACATAGCTGAAGTTGAAGTACCTTAGTTCGAACTTACCGTGGGTCCAGACGTGGCAGGCAGGCTCCCCTGTTGACTCCGCGTACTCCTCTCGTGGAGCAGGAGTACTGGTGTCGATAGTGAGCACTTCCGGGATCAACCCGGGATCGATTTATCACATCTAGACAAGACGCGATAAATCGAACCCAGAAGATCGATTGCTTACCGCCAGACCCGGAGGTAAGTATAGATGTACCCTAAGAGAAGTGATAAAACCGGAAGTCAAATACAAAGAACCCTATGCTTATTTTTAAATCTCAGTATTTTTAAGGAAATCTCATGTCAGGGATCTGACTCATGAATTTTAACACTTAGGGCTGGCAGCTCTGAAAGTATCAGCAGTGATGTATACATAGGCATGTGCAGCACATTTCATTAGGATGTGCACCCAGGGAATTTTATTTATTTATTTTTTTAAAGGTGAACATCATAAAGGTGGGGGTGTGAGAGGGAGTGCAATGTGCAGGAAAGGGCTCAGGGCAAGGGATTGGGGCAGAGGACAGAACAAGGAGCAATGGTCTCAAGTTGCAGTGGGGGAGGTCCAGGTTGGATATTAGGAAACACTATTTCACTAGGAGGGTGATGAAGCACTGGAATGTGTTACCTAGGGAGGTGGTGGAGTCTCCTTCCTTGGAGGTTTTTAAGGCCCGGCTTGACAAAGTCCTGGCTGGGATGATTTAGTTGGGAATTGGTCCTGCTTTGAGCAGGGGGTTGGACTAGATGACCTCCTGAGGTCTCTTCCAACCCTGATATTCTATGATTCTAGGAGGGGTGTGGAGTGTATGAGGGGGCTCAGGGCAGGGAGTTGAAGTGCATGGGGGGGCAGCGGGTAGCAGGGGCAGGGAGTTAGGGTGCAGCAGGGGGCTCAGGGCAGAGAGTTGGGGTGCAAGGTGTAGCAGGGGGCTCAAGGAAGGGGGTTGGGGTACAGGAGGGATACTGGGTGCAGGCAGGGGGCTTAGGCAGGGGGTTGGGGTACAGGAGGAGTGCAAGGTTCAACAGGGGGCTCAGGGCAGGGAGTTGGAGTGCATGGGGGTGTAGGGGGCTCGGTGCAGGAAGGGTGTGAGGTGCAGACAGGGGGCTCAGGGCAGGGAGTTGGGGGGTGGGGTGCAGGAGGGGTTTGGACTCCAGCCCGGCGCTGCTTACCTGCAGCAGCACGCTCCCTGCCTGCCCTGGCCCCATGCCATGCCGCTTACCACATTCCTGTGCGGCCCTTGGGGAACAGGAGGCCACAGGGCTCCATGCACTGCCATTGCTGCACCTTCAAGTACCTCCCCTGAAGCTCCCATTGGCCACTGTTCCCCCTTCCCGGCCAATAGGAGCTGCGGGGGGCGGTGCCTGGAGCAATGCACGGAGCCCTCTTCCCCCCCCCCAAGGGCCCCAGGGACATGGTGCCGTGCCAGCCGCTTCTGAGAGTGGCACAGGGCCTGCGGTACCATGGGGGGCAAATCCCGCAGGCCAGATCCAAAGCCCTGAGGGGTGGGGGCCAGCCCGCGGGCATTAGGGTGTGCGTGGGCACACCTGGCACACCCCGTGAGCACGCCTATGGATGTATAGCCATTCTGATCCCTGGGGAATACACAAAGTACCAAATCTTGCTCCCAATGAAGATCCCGCCTGCCACAGAATCTTTTGGTGTCCATGTGATCACTAGGGCCGACCGGGAGGTGGAGGGGGGAAGCCGGTACAAATTACCGGGGCCCGGCGGTCTGGAAGGGGACTAGGGCCCTGCTTCCCCTCCCTCTCGTCAGCCTTTTTTAGCCAGTCCTTGCTGGGGGGGCCCCCAAATTTTTTTTCACTGGGGTCCGAAACTGCTCTCGGCAGCCCTGTTGATCACTATCCACGTAGCAGCATTTCTTGGTAAATACACTTTGGAATTTGTTGGTCTTCCATTCTAATAATATGTCCATACTGCCAAAATTGAGCCAATACTGATGGATCAGTTGTCTCAAAGGGGAAGATCATTTTAATACGCTCCTCAGTTATCTGCCACATAAGTGCAGTCTCTTCCATTTGAAGAGGGGTAGGAAATTTCAACACAGCCACCTTCCTTTTTTGCTTAAAATGCCTAAGTATCAGGATATTTGTCAAAAGTACAAGTTGCTTAATTTCTCAGCAGCCTTAACTTCATGTCTGTAATTTAAGTACTTAAAAAATGTTGGTCTCTCTTGCATACCAGGAAATAGTTTATTCTATTTTTGGTTTTAGTATATTTTTAAGCCAAAATACTTAAGCCATAAACCAAAGCCTTAAAATGGTTGGACAGATTTTTTTAAATCAAATGCTTTCTAAATTTGGCACACACATGACATCAGTATAATAGATTAGAAGAAATTATAGGAGGAAGCTACCACCTTTTAATAGCCTTTGAAAAATCCTTAATCTTTCTTTCCATTAATACTGACTAAAAACCCACAGATAATCCCAAATGACATCATGTAATGCATCCTTTAGCCTTGGGGTGTTCTTGGGAGAATAACTCACAGTGACCTGCAGCAGGTTATTGCAATTTGCAATTTCTTGGGAGGGTGATTCAAATTGTAGGTGTGATGTGGAAAGTAAAATAGCTGTACTGCAAATTTTGCTGTCCCTAATACCTTTGTGCTCTAAGCAACTGCCTGTTTTGATTACATGGTACAGCCACCCTTCATTGCATTATGTAATAACTAGAAACACATTCACATGTTAGCAGTCACCATCTGCTGATGAATTTCCTAGGTGCCTTTTGAACATTTATAATGCATAATGCCCTTTTTGGCACATGTGTCTATGAAGACTCTCAAAGGGAATTTAAAATAAGTCAGATCATAATTCTCTACACTCAGGTAGATCCTCAGATGGCTTAAATTGTCATAGCGCCATTGAAGTCAATGGTTTAATTGAAGTAGTGTTTAATTTATGCCAGGGCTTACCCTGGCACCTCTAGGCTTGCTGCATCAGTTATGAATGTAAAATAATTGCTTGAGCCCCTGCATCTCTTTTATTACAAATTAAGCACTGAATTGAAGTCAATAGAGCTATGACAATTTATGCCATCTGAGAGTCTGCCCCTCTTAGTCCAGTTGAAAATAGTTTGTAATACTGGAACTGCTGTGCATCAAGTATTTAACTTCTTTGTGCCCCAGTTTCTCCTAGGGATGTAAATAGGGTTTAAAAATAGTAACCATGTAACCTATTAAAATTCTATTGGTTAAACAGTTAACCATTAAGGCAGTGAATTAAGGGTGTGGGGGGTGCTGCAGCACCCTCACGTGTTACACGGGACTCCATTGCCATCTGTTCCCAGCATCCCGGCTGCCACCCACGCCGGGATTCCCACTTCCGCCGATGCCCAACATCCCAGCTGCCGCCAGCACCAGGATCCCTGCTGCTGGCCCAGCACCCGGGGTCCTGGCTGCTAGCCTCGCACCCAGGACTCTGCTGCCTGCCCTGCACCTGGGCCAGCAGTGGATCCCTGGGTGCAGGCCAGCAGCCAGGAGCCAGGGTGCAGGACTGGTAGCCGGGACCCTTGGCGCGGGGCTGGCAGCTGGGACCCTGGATGGGGTCGGCAGCAGAGTTTAATCATTAACCAAAACTAATAAGACTGATGCTTATCGGTTAACCAGTTAAACTTTTACATCCCTAGTTTCTCCATCTGTAAAATGGGGAAATAATAATACTTATCTATCTTACATAATTGTTGTGACACTTAAGCAATTGTGGACAAAACCTTATAAAAAGGCACTCTATAAATGCAAAGTATTACAAGATACATGCAAGTGACACTCAAGTTGTGTTCCTATAATAGAAAGGGACATGTGCAATTACGTGTGTTACAACTGCAGGATACCAAATCAGATCACTTGACTGCCATGTTAGATGCACAGGGTGTGGAGATGGTGTCTGTGATATAATTAATTCAGTGAATTTTGGATTGACCAGAATAATGTTCTTTTGGAAGGACTTTTAAAATTAAAATATCAAACAGTCACTAAAGTTTCCTACAAATCTGCTTTTTGACTAAACTTCCTTTTGATGATTTCTGGAAACTGTTCCATGTACTGTCATAATGTTCTTTTAATTAGCATTGGATCATATTTTGTCCATGTCTTGTAACCACAGATACATAGTGTTTCAAATTAAGGCTTTATTATAGTTTCCCTATTCTAGAACAAAGTGAGAAAAGCTGATGAATTATTTCAGATGTTGTAAGTCTGTATAATGGATTGACATTTATAAATACTTTCCCTTGAATTACATGCTAGTTAATTCTTTATTTTGTTCTTTCATCAAAAGTTTTAATTATTATTGGTTGCATCTTTAGTAATACATTTATATATTTCTTATTATTGTTTATTAGGCAGGTACACAGTCTAATTGCATGCTATTTTACTTGTTCTAATTATTCTTTGCTTTGAATTTCTCTTAATTCTTCATTAGCTAGTGACCACATTTTTAGTGTGTCGAAGCCCACTTGCATGAACAGAACTGTGTGTACAATTGTGTGCCTACATTAGCATGTGAAATTACAGTAGCTGCACATATAAATGTTGGACATATAAATGTCTAACTATCCATTTACAGTATATACACAGTTGTGGTAATTGGTCATATAATTAGGTTTCTTTTTAAAAATCTGGTTTTGTTAATTGTATACAAATTCATATTTAATCAAGAATATATGTAAAATAATACTTTTAAAATTAAGCTTTCATTGAGTTTTGTCTAATTCAATCTGGCATTGCTCACACATTCATGACCGGAAACCTAGGGGAAGCTGCATATAACAAAAGTTGGCTGGCCTATTTCTGTATCCTCCATGAAGACTCAGAGAGATTGCTCCAGAGTTTTCCCACAACTGTCACAGCAAAGAATTGTAAAAGGGTGTGGCCATAGGGAAAATGTGTGTAGTCTCATTTTTATGCTTTTACATACATGTCCTCTCTGACCAAACAATGGTGTTTAAGCATTAAGCTCCCTGCTATTTGAGAAAAAGAACGCACGAAGGGCTGTGCATTGAACTGATTTTAGGCAGAATACAGTGCACAATGACAATACCTTTGCTGCATTTGTGAGTCCATTTTGCAGGATGTTGCACAACATCCCCGCTTTAGCTAGAAATTAGTCCGTAATTACTAGCTGTGTGCTGCGATAGAAGGAGCGCAGCAGTCTTTATGCTTTTGGTAACAGCTATTTATATATTATGAATCTGCATAGTTCTTTCAAATGTGGTGTCTGCTCAAGAAAAGTAGTCTGTCTTTAAAAAAAATTAATACATGCTAAGGTACTGCATTACCCTATTTTTGCCAAAGTGTTTTAATCAGGAAACTGAGGCAAAATCTTTTTCTTAATAACACTATATATATTTTTTCTTAAACAAATTATTTCATTTTCAAAGAAGGCTCCGCCTTCTAGTAGAGAGGGGGAAAAGTCTGTCTTACAGAGGAAGATCCCAAGGAGAGCTCCTTGGTTCTTTACCACCTAAATTAGGATAGGAGGGAGGTGGATGAGTAATGGAGGTGTGGGGCACAGGTAAGGGCCAGCTGCTCATAGTGCTGGCATGGGCCATGGTATTTGAAAGTGGGCAGGAGGAGTGCTACAAGTCTCAAACAAGGAAGCTTTGATGTCTCCAAGTGAAGTAGGGAACTGCTTTACAGGTAGCAGGAATAGGCTTCCAACATCTCCCTCCTGCCCCCAATCTTGCTCTCTCTGAGTTGGTGGCATGATCCCATCCTTATTAGCTTTCCCACCTACAGCAGTGCCTAGTGACCCGCCCATCCTCATGTGTATCTTGTAAATGATGTCCTGGCTTCTGTGATGTGGCCTAAATATTTAAACCAACCCAGATCTCTTACATTCTTCTGGTCAAATCTGCTAATTACATCTGTGCATCCAGTTTTACTAACAAAACTGTTTGCATTACCGAGCACATCTTGAACAGATAAAATTGTTTTTCTTTTCATGCTTGTCTCTGTGTTTAAATAAGAAGAGCCAGTTCATGCTGCTGTTAACCACTTCTGGGATTTGCCTCTTTTATTCTATTAGTTTAAAGATGTTTGGAGCATCAGTTAGCATAATATCCTACAAGCCATTTTAAAGCCTTTCCAATTTATTGTTAAAGGGACATCATGATGCAACCCATATATCCAGAGGTTCACAAAGGGGCTTCTTTGCTGGAACTTCTCAGTACTCAACACTTTTAAATAGCAGGCCACTTATTTAGGCATCTATATATGGTTTTAGGAGCCTAATATTAGGCACTTAAATTTTAAAAACTTGACCTAAATAGTTAAGTGAAAAAAGTTTCCATTGGTGCTGTTATTACAGTTATCCCCATCTTCTGCCTTTTCGCTAGTCTTTTCTATGTGTGCTGCACCCACCTGTTATACTTTGGCTCTATGTAGATTATAAACTGCTTGAACAGGGGTTTGTCTTTTACTATATGTTTGTACAGAAACCAGCATAATTGAGATCCAATCCTCATTACGGCCTCTGAGTGCTACCGTAAGACATAATAATCACAATTGTCAATCTAGTGTTTGAATTGTATTAACGTATATAATCTCAAATTGATTTTTGTGAAAAAAATAAATACCAAAACTGAGTTTCATTAAGTATTTGTTTAAAGTTTAGTTACAGAGCAAAATTCTGAAGTAATGTCTCAGATTATATAACTACAACCTAATTAAGTGCACACCTATATGAATGCATATACAGACATGTTTAATGGTTAGTGGGATTAGTGTTGTGTCTCTTTTTAATTCTTCTTAAAGGAGGATTTATTATGTGGAATAAAATGTTTTGTCCATTAATGGCAACAACTCTTATCTTACAGTTAAAATGCCACATATTTCATACAGTATGTTGACACATTTATTCAAATCAATTTTTTTTTTTTTGCAAAACAGCTACTCCCAAATCAGAATGAACCCAGTGTTACTATTGACTTAATGTCTGAAGCGTCAATTTTTATTAGAATTAATGCAAATTTATTCCATTTGCAGCTAGCTTCCTGCTTGTAAATTGTTCAAATTGTTATATAAGCAAATACAGCCTACATACTGATAAAGAACATATCACAGAATTCCAAAATAGCTTGTAAATACTTAATCCAGACTGACAAATCATTCTGAAATGGTAAGACACAAAAGGAAATATGTCACACAGATTTGGTTCTAGCCTGCTTATAAGAAAAGCCCTGCACAAGTTACTTATCATAAAAGATATAAAAATTGAGACTTTTTAACATGTAAAATCAGTTCTCTCAAGTGGCCTAGTGGTAATAACCCTGCATCACACCCGAAGGGAGACAAAGGCTAAATTCCCAGAAATGAAGGAGCTGCAGCATGGTATTTAGGCTCAGTGTGTCAAAAACATAGAGATCCTTGATTATATTAAAAAAAGGATGTCAGTATTCCTTCTTCTTTTAATTTGGGTAAAAGCCAGGCAAAGGAATGCAAAGCAATTTGTGGGTGGGGTGGGTGCTGCAAGACCACACTGTTTTTTAAAATCAAAATATTTTGTAATTAATTGATGAAAAAATTATTTTTCAGTTAGATTTTTAGGGAATTCTGTTCCACATTGGGAACTACCACTAACTATATGAGTGTACTTCAGCCTTGGGAAATCATCATGTAAATCAGCTACCAGTCCTTTTCCATTCACTTATAAACCAAACCAAACATCCCTGCTCCCAATAGATCTCGGGGTAGGGGAGAGATTCAGACCTTCTCTCCTGTAAACCCGCCTGTCTTTGCAGTTGTGATTTGTGTGATGCCGGCTGCTGCAGAACCCCCAGCTCGTGTGTCCCGGTAAGAGGAGCTGCCCTCTGCAGAGGGCACCTCCCAGCATCAGCTAGTCAGCTTACAAGTCTGAGACTGAGCTGTCAGCCATGGCAGTCCAGCAGTAACAGCCACTGTCATCTTGTGGGCTTTGGGAGGCGCTGGAGGAGCATCTGCGAGCCTTGAACATCCAGTGGTCAGCATGGAGCACCCCGAAGTGAGTGTCAGTAGTAACTATGCAGCTACCTATGATGCTGGGTCAGTGCAGCAGGGAGGGAGGTGACATGTGTCTGTTAGGGAGCAGGAAGGGTGTACCTTTTTGAATTCCTGTTGGCAATTCCTACATTTGATAGAATTAAAAAAATTGTGGATGGCAGGAGGGCAGTAGATGTAATATATTTGGGCACATATTGTGCCACTGTTTTTTAAGCGGCATTCTATCCCCTGGAGAGTTTTGTTTAAAAAGATGGACAATGGATTTGAATAAATCTTTCAATACTTTGTCTCAAAATCTTACTAGAAAAATTAATTTGTGATGGCATGGTGTAGCAGATCCCTTAATAGCTTTTGGTACCCTTAGCCTTGATAATAGTGCCTCTCCTGGTACTGGATAAGAGTGTATCGCATTTGCTATTGCCTGTGCTGATCCCACATTCCTCTTTGGGACCAATAGTGCCCGCATGTTGGGCTTCAGACAACTCTGACTCTTTGCCCCATTGGGGCTGGTTCCCCTGTTATCACCAGAGAACCCCAGGGACTCCTGAATATCCAGTTCAGAGTAATCTCCCCTTCATTGTCACCCAATAGGCCCTTGAGATCTTTCTGGGATCACCATCGAGATCACCGTCTGTCCTGCAGTCGGGATGGGGACTCTTGGACAGGGCATGCTGGCCACCAGTGTCTTTACCCCGGTGCCCAGTGGCCTCCTTGAGACACTCTTCAGTCCCTGGGGTCACACTCTTTGACCTGCTCCAGGAGGAAAGTCCTGATGGTGGCTCCTGCTCCCAAACCACCCCATCTGGTAGTGACTGCTGCGTCTGGTCCCTCTCGACCGCTAGGGTTATTCTGAGCAGATCCTGTGGTGCAAGAACAGGACTATTGTTGGCACAGCCAACCAAACCACCTCTTGGTCCTCTCTGGATGACTCTACTGTGCTGGAATCTTCTTCTCCATGCCTGAGGACTTTAAAGAGTATCAGGACTTCCTAAGATGTATGGCCACTACCTTGAGCATCCAGGCAGAATTCCTGCAGGAGAATACACACAAACTGCTAGATATTCTCCAATCATCAGCTCTGGGGAGAAGGACCCTCCCAATAAATGAGCCTCTCTTGGAGCCTGCAAAGGACCTCTGGAATACTCCAGCTTCACTGTCTCTTATGGTAAAGCATTCAGAATAGGGGCACTTCGTTCAGGGTTTTGAGGGTTTCTGCACCCACTTGTCCCCTAACTCTCGGCTGGTAACCGCAGCAAATGCAGCAAGGCAGGTATATGTCCACTCCTAAGGACAAAGAGTCCAAGAGGTTGGACTTTATGCGGGAAAAGATTTATATTTCTTCCCTGCAGATGCACATCGTGAACCAGAAGGCGTTTCTTTCCAAATATGACTTTGTTAATTGGGTGGCCACGTCATGCTGTCTGGAGTGGCTCATGATTGAGAGTGCCAACCTCAGGGCAGACTGTCAAAAAGCAGGACAGAAACCCCAAACCAATTGTATGATCTATAATCATACTAAACCAACCCAGTAACAAGTGTGGACTCTTAAAGCACTATAACAGTCTCACCATGGTGTCAGACAGTCCCCTTGGGCATTTGAGTCTATCTTACCATTCAGGCAAGCTGGACTTAGTGATAGATGGTCCCTTTTACACCAAAATGCACAACAGTATTCAGGTTACTCCCAGTCCCGAAGGACCAGTCACTTATTTCAGGGCAGTTGTATTCAGATTTCAAACCAAACACTTATAGCCAATCCTGTAATAAACTAACTAAAGGTTTATTAACTAGGAAAAGTAAAAGGTTATTTAAAAGGTTAAAACAGGAAACACACACACAAATCAGTTTCAATCTTAGATTTAAAAAGGTAATATAAACTTCTATAATAAACAGCTCTATATGTCCTTCAGGGCTGACCCATGCCAAGCAGTAACTGGAAACAAGCCAGCAGCTTTGTTGACCTCCTCGGACTAATGACCACAACAAGAATCACTTCCACTTGTCCAAATAGGATGCTCTGGTGGAGGCTTTCCTATTATTGAACAAGACTTACCGGACTGTTTCTGGACATCATTCCTCCTCCTTGTCTAACCACGCAGCATCCACCTTGTGAGCTGTAGGCAGCTAAACACTGGATTCAAAACCTGACCATGTTGCTGAGGCAGGAGGTTGGGATGAAGAGGAAGGGATATGGGAGGCCAAACCAATAAAGCAAGGAGGTCGGAAAACCAATATTGTCTCAGCCATGGTGAAGCAATGCCAGTGAGAATGGCATGGTCCAATTTCATCTTGAAAATGACCTGTGAGATTATTCAAATTAGTGGAAAAGCATATAGGAGTGCTTATTCCCAGCTCAGGTGAAAAGCATCAGTCAAGGAACCAGACAGAGACCCCCTCGGGAGTACAGTAATCAGCATTTCTTGTTTTGTCTCATGGTGAAGAGGTGGATCATGGGGATGCCCCAAACTGCAAAAATGGACCACAGGATGCTGGGCTTCAGAGACCACTCATTAATCAGAGAAATTTCTGCTGAGGGGATCTGCCAGGTGATTCTCGACCTCAGGTAAATGATTGACCATGGGTGTAATGTTTCCCCTAGTGCAAAACTACCAGACCCTGATCACCTCCTGACACAGCATGTTGGAGTGTGCTTCTCTCTGTCCATTTACATAATGCATCACAGTGGTGTTGGTGATTATGAGAACCACTGAGTCCCTAATGTGATTTTGAAAAATCTGACAAGCATCAGATGGCCCAAAGCTCCAGAATTTCAACGTGCAGAGAAGCTTCCTGTTTTGACCACAGGTTTGAACTTTCAGTGACCCCAGATGTGCTCCCCAACCTGTTAAGGAGGCCTCTATGACAATAGTTTTGGTCAGTGGGCAACAGAGTTTCTTGCACCTGTAATAAGTCAGTGTCAGTATTGGGCATAGCTGGTGTATTGAGATCCTACATATTCCAGATGCCACCCAGGCACAAAGATAAGTGCGGATTTTAGATCCTGTCTCAGATCCTGCCCCCAAGTATGGATTTACGATGACATTCAGAATCTGATCACACATGTGACCCTCCCCTCCCCATGATTGGGATTGTTGCATATGGCATTGTGATATATGTGGGAGTCTTTATTGCTGCTTGTTTTGCAAAACAGCAAAGAAGACCAGCTACCACTCCAAGGTAACTCCCAGGGCTGAGGAACAAAGAACAAGAGACAACTCCATCACTTCCTATGCAGATCTCTTTCCAGTGCTTGTATGAATTTACTCCAATTTTTCCCAGCTTACCTTTGGTGCCTCTACTCTCTGAAACCAAAATATTCATGGGGTTGCTAGGCAGCAGATGCCTGTGTGCTGGTGATACCACAATATTGTTCCATCATCTCCTTTGATGAGGTAAGATATGGACAGGAGAATCCCAGTGGCTCCATTATCTGCCCAGCCAGCTCCATGTTGAATATCACTGCACATTGATTCATTATGGGTTTTTAGAACAAGAAATACAATAACCAAGGGAAGCTGGGCTATCTTGTGATTGGAGGAGGGGCCTGGAATTTAGGACTCATGGGTTTTATTTCTTTTTGTGTTGCCAATTCACTACGGTTATGTCTACACTGGAAAAAAAAAAGATCTGTTCTTAATTTGGGTTGGCTAACCCATGTTAACTAACTCAGGTTAAAGTAGCAATGGAAACTGGACATTCCAGATTTTAATTCAGGTTAATAACTCCAATTAAATCTCAGCCTCCCTTTATAGGCTTTACTTAAGCTGTTAATGTGAGTTAAAAGCAGAGTTGTCATATCTTCATTGCTATTTTAATCCAAATTAGCTAACCAGATTTAAGAAGGCACTTTGTGTGTGTGTGGGTGGGGTGGGGGTGGAGGTGGAGGGGTGTTTAGCAGTGTAGACTAGGGTTACCATTCGTCCGGATTCCCCCGGACATGTCCGGCTTTTTCGGGTTAAAAATAGCGTCCGGGGGGAATTTGTCAATGTCCAGACTTCCCCCGCCCCATGCAGAGCGTGCGTGCGGCTTACAGAGCAGCCGGGGCTCCGGCAGCCAGAGCCAGAGCCCTTCCTGCACTTCCCCCCTTCTCTCTCCTGAAACTTGACACCACTCCCCTCCTCTCTCTCCCTCCTCCTCCCTCCCTGCATTCACAGATCGCCGTTCGTCTGGAGCTCCGACCCTGCTGCCCTCCCCCGCTGCCGAGTGCGCTGCTCTGCAGCACAGTAAGGGGGCCGGGGGCCAGAGAAGCGGCAGGGAGGTTCGGGGGGTAGTCAAGAGACAGGGAGCAGGGGGGAGGGTTGGATGGGTCAGGGAGTTCGAGGGGGGGCTGTCTGGGGGTTGGGGGTGTAAGGTTTTGGGCAGTCAGGGTACAGGTGGGGGGGTCTCAGGAGGAGGCAGTTAGGGGACAAGGAGCGGGGGGGTGTTTGGGAGTTCTGGGGGGGGCCGTCTGGGGGTTGGGGGTGTAAGGTTTTGGGCAGTCAGGGTACAGGTGGGGGGGTCTCAGGAGGGGGCAGTTAGGGGACAAGAAACAGGGAGGCTCTCTTAATGGCTCTCCATGCGTCTCTGGACCCTCTCAGCTGACGGGCTTGGACGGAAACATTGCCTGAGGGTAGTGAGAGAATGGGTTATCGGTGAGGTGGGGGTGGGCATGAGCCCGGTCAATAGGGGCAACCCCTACCAAGATCTGAGCCTTTTCTCACACGCCCATTAGAGCTCAACATTATGCTGTTTGGGACCCCTCTTTGAGGAAAGCCTCTGGATTGCAAGTCCAACCGCTACCTCCTCGTGGTGAGAGTCGGTAACTGGCTTGGATAGCCAGGCGGATTGCGGAGGACGAACCCACATCCCACATTCAGTGGGGTGTGGGACGGGGTTGGGCAGCCCCATATGGTGCCACATGGATGCCCCCCTGGTAAGGGTAGCCTCCCCCAGGTACGGGTTGACTCTCCCTGGTAAGGGTTAGATTCCCCCTGGTAAGGGTAGTTTCCCCCAGGTACGGGTTAGTTTCCCCCAGGTACGGGTTAGTTTCCCCCTGAGAAGGGTTAGTTTCCCCCTGAGAAGGGTAAATCTTTTAGCTATGGAAAAAAGTAATTTATATTTTTATACCGGATTGGCGCTGGACCGGGTTAATAACGCCCCCGCTGTTGGCTTTGATGCCCCGGCTGACAATGTTAAATATATTAGGGGTGTGATCAGGGTCGCTGGACCAATGGATAAAATGGTGTGGACTATAATGAAGTCTCATGAGCATGAGAGTGAGAATCAAGTCCTCCCAGTGGAGCATGGAGAGGAGGTAGAGGAGAATGTTTGTGATGATCATGGTGAGGAGATTTTATCTATCTTACTGATGGTTTTTACAAGGGACACTTTTAATGATTTAACTATGGACAGTTTTAATCCAGATTTTAAGTATTTAAGTACATTTGATGATCCATATGTTAGGGAATCGGGATATCTTAATGCTCATTTAGTTAATGGGTCTAGTTTATTAAATAGTTTTAGACCAAGTACTGATTTTAATAGGGATCGTAATAAGGATCTTAACAGTACTGGTAGTAATATAAATATATTAGAAAGTAGTTCGTGGAAGGATGGGGTTTTTTATTTAGAGTATCCCGTTGATAGTTTTAATTGTCCAATATGTCCCCAGATATTACCAACATTTGGTAAATGGGCCAAACACATTAATGTGGTTCATAAAAGTAAAGCCATACGAGTTGTATGTAGTAAATGTGGAAAATCTTCTCAATATCATAATATAGCTTGCCACTACCCCAAGTGCATACCCAAGAAGGCAGACACCCCAATGAAGAGCCATACGTGCTCGGTCTATGGGCTTGGTTTTCATACTAGATCTGGATTGAGCCAACACTGTAGACATAGACACCCTGCTGTGAGGAATGAGCAAAGAAAAGAAGATATGGCTGCTAAAAGTAAGATCAAAGAGGGATCGACTAGGTCTCGTATATGGACCAAAGATGAGGTTGCGCAGCTTATACAGTTGGAAAGGAAATATATTGGGAAAAGGAATATAAATAAATGTATTGAGAGTGAGATGAGGACCAAAACGAATAAACAAATATCAGATAAAAGACGAGAATTAGCAAAGAAGAAGTTAGTGGTAACAGGACATAAATAGGAAGTGACTGAGGTAGAGGACATTAGAGTAAATATATTAGAAATTCCGCCCCCAAGAGAGAGGATTTTCCCACTAAAAGGACATCCAGAAGTGGATTTAGTGGAGAAAATATGTAAACGGGGAAAACAAAGTAGGGAGGGAAGAGAAATAATAAATAGTTTAGGGGAAATTGAAGGATTATTAAAGAAGGATTTAACAAAAGCTCTCGGATGGGCAATGTTGGAAAAATTATGTTATTCATTAGTAGAGGGAAAGGACCCTAGAAATGAAAGTCAAATAGAGTTGAGGAATAAAGGAAAAGGGAAGATGAGAAAGAAGGGGAGAAGGAAGCAATTTAATGCAATTAGGAGATATGCTACAAAGAAAGCTAAGTATAAATTCTATCAACAATTATTTGATAAGGATAGAAGAAGACTGACTCTCATTATAATGGGAGAGCCAGATAAGGCTAAGTGTGCTATCCCTATGAAAGAAATTGAGGAATACTATGTAAATATTTTGGGAACAATTGGACATGGTAATATGATAAGGTGGCCATCATCCACAGAGAATGCGGATAATGATATATTAATGAGTCCGATCTCTGTGGATGAGATTAGAATAGCTTTAGGAGAAATAAGAAAAGATAGTGCTCCTGGCCCAGATAAAGTAAAAGTGAGCAATTTGTGGGATATTTTTAATTTAGACTCCTTAATACTTACAAAAATTTTTAATATATGGTTTCTAAATAGACAGGTACCAGATGAATTTAAGAAAAATAGAACGATTTTAATACCAAAGACACAAGATGAGGAAATGAAGAAGTTAACATCTTGGAGACCATTGACAATTGGGTCAGTTTGGATTAGAATCTATACCAAAATATTAGCAAAAAGACTGGTGGAAACAGTTAAGATATGTAGTAGACAAAAAGGGTTTATATCCGCCCCTGGGTGTGAGGAAAATATTGCTATATTAGATAATTTGATTAAAGGGGCTAAACTAAATGGGAATGAAATTGCAATAGTGTTCGTAGATCTGGCTAAAGCATTTGATTCTGTGGGACACGGACATATAATAGCTGGGTTGAGAAGATTTGGTATAGATGAACATTTTATAGATATTATTAGGGACCTTTATGATAATTGCACAACTAGGGTATGGGTGGGTGATGAAGCTACTGAGTCTATTTTAATTAGGAGGGGGGTCAAGCAGGGTGACCCGTTGTCCCCAATTTTGTTTAATATTGCTATGGATCCCCTTTTAACTAGATTAGAAGTAGAAGGAAGTGGTTTTTATGTTAAGGGTAATAGTGTCACGTCATTGGCTTTTGCCGATGATGTGGCAATTTTAAGTAGCTCATATAAAGGAATGATCAAAAATTTGGGTATCTTAGAGGAGTTTTGTAAAAATGCTAATCTCTCTGTTAATGTGAAGAAAACGAAAGGCTTTCATATTTTAACTAAACATAAAACCTATGTAGTTAATCCTAAGGATAATTGGCAGATAGGGTCAGAGGAGATTGAATATGTTCAACCAGGGGATTTTGAAAAATATTTGGGGGCTAGAATAGATCCCTGGATAGGTGTAGGGGGACCGGTACTTAAAGAAAAATTGAAAGATTGGAGTGAGAATTTAATTAAGGCCTCATTAAAACCGGCCCAAAAAATATTAATTTTACAGACATACATCTTACCGAAGCTATTTTATAATCTTCTTTTAATAGAACCCCCTTTTAATCTTTTAGACGATCTTGATGTGTTAGAAAAATAGTTAAAGAGATTTTACATTTACCTCAGTGTACCACAGATGGGATATTTTATTCTAGAGGTAGGGATGGTGGTTTAGCTCTCACTAAGTTTAGTGTGCAAATCCCAAATATGTTAATTCGTAAATGGAGGAGACATATTGTCTCGAGAGATGATTGGATGGACCTATCTTATCTATATGCAGGAGAAAATCTTGTGGATAAAATATTGTCATTTAGTGCAGTAACATCTCATCCCAAGAAATGGAGGGAAGAGGAATTTTTAAGATGGTCGGAACTGAGATGTCAGGGAATAGGGATAAAATATTTTAAAAATGATTTAATTAGTAATTCGATTTTTAGAAACTCTAGTAAAGTTAAATCGTCAGCATATATCGCAGCAATGCAGCTTAGGGCAAATATTTATCCTACTAGGGAGACATTAGCAAGAGGAAGAGGAGGTGTGAATGCTCTTTGTAGATGGTGCGGTAAAGTGCGGGAGACTGTTCCCCATATCTCAGGACAATGTTATAAGACTAAGAATGCTAGGATAAAAAGACATAATAGAGTAGTGTCTGCAGTTGTAGATAAGGTTGGTAAATTAGGGTGGAAGGCAATGATAGAGCCCCATTTGAGAAATAGTAAGGGTGAGTTAAGAAAGCCGGATATTATATTTATAAAAGGAGACACAGCAGTGGTGGTTGATGTTACAGTGCGATGGGAGGATAATGCCGGAAGTTTGGAACAAGCCCACAGTGAGAAGGTGGCTTATTATCTTGAGTTAGAGGAAGAAATTAAAAACTTAACGGGAGGTAAAAATATTCACTTCTTTGGTTTTGTGCTTGGGGCGCGTGGCAAATGGAGTGAAGGTAATAATGATTTGTTACAATTATTGGGAATGGAGAGAAGTAAAAATTTTAAGGAGAGTATATGTAGACTTGTTTTATATTCCACTATTGGTATGATGGCTATATTCAGTGACAGGTGAAGATCCCGGAGTTTCCATTCCGTGTATCTTGCCAAAACTAAATTTTAGCTATTTTGGTTTCCATGCTCTAAATTTTCAAATTTTTAATATTGTTTTGAACATTAACATATTTAGTGTTATTTAATATCTGTCCTTCAATAGAATGGTTTTAACTATATAATAAATACTTATTAATGGATGAAATTCCAATTTAAATTATTAGTTTTTTTTTTTTTTTTTAAACTACTGGATGTGGATGCGGACTGGCCGCGTATAATAACCAGGAAAGGGCAGGTAGTCACGCCTGTACATAAATAGGGGGTGGGGTTCTGGAGGGCAGTTAGGAGCAGGAGTCCCAGGAGGGGGCAGTCAGGGGACAAGGAGCGGGGGGGGGTGGGGTTGGGAGTTCTGGGGGGGAGCTGTCAGGG
>NC_048300.1:25382328-25440851 GCF_013100865.1 Trachemys scripta elegans | reverse complement strand
TTCTGGGGGAGGGTGGATAAGGTTTTGGGCAGTCAGGGTACAGGTAGGAGGTAGGGTCCTGGGGGATAATTGGGGGGGGTCTTAGGAAGTGGCAATTAGGGGATAAGGAACAGGGAGGCTTAGGTAGGGGGTGGGGTTCTGGAGGGCAGTTAGGAGCAGGGGTCCCAGGAGGGGGTAGTCAGGGGACAGGGAGCAGAGGGGTTTAGATGGGTCAGGAGTTCTGGGGGGGGCTGTCAGGGGGTGGGGGTGTGGATAAGGGTTGGGGCAGTCAGGGGACGGGTAGGGTCCTAGGGGGCCAGTTAGGATGTGGGGAAGGTCTCAGGAGGAGGCAGTCAGGGGACAAGAGGCAGGGAGGCTTAGGGAGGGGGTGGAGTCCTGGGGGGCAGTCAGGGGACAAGGAGTGGGGGGGAGGGTTGGGGGTTCTGAGGGGGCAGGAAGTGGGAGGGAGTGGAAGGGGCGGGGCGGGGCTAGGACAGGGGCAGGGCTAGGGCGGGGCTCCTCCCATCCTCTTTTTTGATTGTTGAAATATGGTAACCCTAGTGTAGACATACCTTATGTAGCTTTTACTGAGCAGGTATGGTCGTGATCCTACTGGTTTTACTTCTAAAACATTTCCAAAATTCACTACTAGAAATATGTACAGGTTGAGGTTATCCCTTTACCTCAGTGTACTAAAAGAGTAAGGTGAAAAGCCAGGGGCAAAAACGATAGATTGTAGAGGTAAAACTGGTGATTTGTTTTAATTGTACCTGCTCAATAACATGATCTGTTTTGCCCTCATCACCTATGGGGATCCTAACCACGCTCACGGGTCTCTTCTGTTTCCTGTAGCATGCGTGGGGTAAGGGCAACTATGTCCAAACAAGAATTTAGGCTAGGTCTGTTATTATTAGCTCTGCCCCATACTGGGTGAACAGAGTTGGGAATGGAGGAAACATGCTGATGTCATTAGGTGCCATTAATGTATATAGTTAGTAAAATTCTTGGGGGTGAAAGGTTTGACACAAATAGTTTGTGCTTAATTAGTTGATCTGCCTGAAGTTGTTTCTGAGTAGGAGCATAATTTTGAAAATGAAAACAGTGTTGGTATCTGCCCTGTATTGTTCTTGGTAAATTCCCCATCACACTGTGGAGTTTATAGTAGGGCTGTTGATTAATCACAGTTAACTCACGCAATTAACTAAAAAAAAATTAATCGTGATTAATCGCACGGTTAAGCAATAGAATACCAATTTAAATTTATTAAATATTTTTGGATGTTTTTCTACATCTTCAAATATATTGATTTCTGTTACAACACAAGTTTACGAAGTGTACAGTGCTCACTTTATATTACTATTTTTATTACAAATATTTGCACTGTTAAAATGATAAACAGAAGAAATAGTATTTTTTAGTTCACCTCATACAAGTACTGTGGTGCAATCTCTATCATAAAAGTGCAATTTACAAATGTAGATTTTTTTTTTGTTACATGACTGCACTCAAAATGAAACAATGTAAAACTTTAGAGCCTACAAGTCCACTCAGTCCTACTTCTTGTTCAGACAAACAAGGAGATGCTGCTGCCTGCTTCTTATTTACGTCACCTGTAAGTGAGAACAGGCATTTGCATGGCACTTTTGTAGCTGGCATTGCAAGGTATTTATGTGCCAGATATGTTAAACATTCGTATGCCCCTTCATGCTTCGGCCACCATTCCAGAGGATATGCTTCCATGCTGATGATGCTTGTTAAAAAATAATGCATTAATTAAATTTGTCACTGAACTCCTTGGGGGAGAAAAAACAGTTACTCACCTTCTCGTAACTGTTGTTCTTCAAGATGTGTTGTTCATGTCCATTCCAAGCAGGTGTGTGTGCACCGCGTGCACGCCAGCTGGAAGATTTTACTATAGCAGCGTCCGTAGGATCGGCTTCGGCGCCCCCTGGAGTGGTGCCTTCATGGTGCTGTATATAGGGGCCAGCCGACCCCCCCACCCCTTCAGTTCCTTCTTGCCGATACTCCGACAGAGGGGCAGGAGGGTGGGTATTGGAATGGACATGAACAACACATCTCGAAGAACAACAGTTACAAGAAGGTGAGTAACCGTTTTTTCTTCTTCGAGTGATTGTTCATGTCCATTCCAAGCAGGTGACTCACAAGCCCGAAGCTAGGCGGTGGAGTCGGAGGTCACTGCGTGGCCAAAGGCAGCATCATCTCTGGCCTGGTGTGTGATGGCGTAGTGCGCCATAAAAGTGTGGATTGAGGACCAGGTGGCCGCTCCACAAATTTCCTGCGTCAGGACCTGGGCCAGGAACGCAGTGGAAGAGGCCTGCGCTCTTGTGGAGTGGGCCGTGATAGGCGGGGCTGGTATATTGGCACGACTGTAGCACTCCTGGATGCAGGTTCAGATCCAAGCCGAAATTCGCTGCGACATCACCGGGAGGCCTTTCATCCTGTCAGCCACAGTGATGAAAAGTTGGGTTGACTTCCTGAAGGATCTTGTCCTTTCGATATAGAAAGCGAGAGCCCTGCGAACATCAAGGGAATGCAGTCTACGCTCCCTCGCAGAGGAGTGTGGTTTCGGATAAAATACGGGAAGAAAAACGTCTCGACCCATGTGAAATGGGGAAACCACCTTAGGCAGGAACGCTGGGTGTGGCCTGAGTTGGACCTTGTCCTTGTGGAAGACGGTGCACGGGGGTTCAGATGTTAGAGCTCTGATTTCTGACACTCTCCGGGCTGATTTGATAGCCACCAAGAACGCGACCTTATATGAAAGATATAACAGCGACCACGAAGCCAGCGGCTCGAAGGGGGGCCCTGTGAGGACGGACAGGACCAAATTGAGGTCCCAAGCAGGGACAGGTTGACGGATGTGCGGGAACAGTCTGTCAAGGCCCTTAAGGAACCATCCAACGAGTGGGTTCGCAAACACTGAGGTACCCCCCTCTCCCGGGTGGAACGCCGAGATTGCAGCAAGGTGTACTCAAACCAACGAGAGAGTCAGTCCCAGGTGTCTCAGATATAGCAAACAGTCCAATATAAGAGGGACCGGGGCGAGCAAGGAGCCTGGCCCCGTTGTGTGGCCCAGAGGGAGAAGCACTTCCACTTAGCCAAGTACGTGGTCCTTGTTGAGGGCTTCCTGCTACCCAGAAGGACCTTCCTGACCTGATTGAAAGCATTGCCTCTCCACGGGGTTCAGCCATGGAGCATCCATGCTGTAAGGTGGAGCAACTCCAGGTTCGGGTGAAGCAGGCGACCGCGATCCTGTGTGATCAAGTCCAGTAGTAGGGGCAACCTGAGTGGCACCCGCATAGACATGTGCAAGAGAGACGTATATCAGTGCTGGTGTGGCCACGCAGGTGCTATCAGGATGAGCCGAGCGTGATCTCTGAGGGCCTTGAGGATTACCCTGTGAATCATGGGAATCGGGGGAAAGGCATAAAATAGCCCGTCTGTCCAAGAGAGGAGAAAGGCGTCTGTTAGGGACCCCGGACTGCGTCCCCTGAGGGAGCAGAATTGATGACACTTCCTGTTCTCGCTGGAGGCGAACAAGTCCACCTGGGGATGACCCCAGAACCGGAAAATTGAGAGAACTATATCCCAGCGGATAGACCACTCGTGACCCTGGAATGAGCATCTGAGTGCGTCCACGAGCCCGTTGTGCATCCCCGGGAGATAGGATGCTGTCAGGTGAATTACGTTCTGTACGCAAAAGTCCCATAATGCGAGGGCCTCCCGGCAAAGGGGAGAGGAGCGAGCACCACCCTGTTTGTTGATATAGAACATTGTTGGAGTATTGTCCATGAGGACAGAAACGCATCTGCCTGCCAGTTGGGATTTGAAGGCTATGCATGCGAGGCGCACAGCTCGTAATTCCCTGACATTGATGTGCAGCGAAAGATCCTCTCGTGACCAAAGACCTTGGGTTCTGAGGTTGCCCAGATGTGCACCCCATCCCCGATCCGATGCGTCCGTTACCAGGGAGAGGGAGGGCTCGGGGTCGAGGAAAGGAACTCCTGCGCAGACCACCCGCGGGTCAAGCCACCACTGAAGGGAGTCCAACACCGGCCGAGGTAATGTCACCACTGATTCTAGGGAGTCCCTGACTGGCCGATAAACCCCTGCCAACCAAGACTGGAGTGGGCGCAGTCTGAGTCTGGCGTGTCTCAACACGTAGGTACATGCTGCCATGTGCCCTAGTAATTTGAGGCAGCTTCTTGCTGTGGTGGTAGGGTAAAGTTGGAGGCCGAGAATAATGTTGGATATAGTCTGGAATCTGGCCTCTGGGAGATATGCCCTGGCGTGTGTCGAGTCCAGAACTGCTCCTATGAATTTGATTTTTGGGGTTGGAGATAGTGTGGACGTGGCCTCGTTGAGTAAGAGGCCAAGTGCGAGGAAGGTTTGCCTGGTAAAGACCACCTGAGCCTCCACTTGCGCTCGGGACCTGCCCTTGATGAGCCAATCGTCCAGGTAGGGAAACACCTGTGCCCGTGCCACAACTGCCATGCACTTCGTGAAGACCCTGGGGGCTGCTGACAGACTAAAGGGCAGAACCGTAAACTGTGGATGAGCGTTGCCCATGAGAAACCTGAAGTAACGCCTGTGCTGAGGGATTATCGCATATGAAAGTATGAGGCCTTTAAGTCGAGGGTGGCATACTAGTCTCCTGGATCCATGGAGGGAATGATGGAGGACAGGGAGACCATGCGGAACTTGAGCTTCTTCACAAACTTGTTGAGACGCCGCAAGTCCAGAATAGGTCTGAGGTCCCCTTTCACTTTCGGTATTAGGAAATATCGAGAATAGAATATAGAGAATAGAAGCCCTTGCCCCGTGGCTCCTGAGGAACCTCCTCTGCTGCCCCTGATGTGAGGAGGGACTGAACATCTTGAAGTAGAAGTTGCTCGTGAGAGGGGTCCCTGAAGAGGGACGGGGAGGGAGGCTGGTGGGGCGGGAGGGAGGAGAACTGGATAGAATATCCCTCCTTTACCGTGCGAAGCACCCAAGCGTCCGATGTGATCCGGGACCAAGCACGATAAAAGGGGGACAGACGTGATGAGAAGGTAAGGTTGGACGGATCCAGGGTTCTGACTGGGAGGTAGTCCTCGACCAAACCATCAAAATGGTGGGCTAGGCCCCTGTGTAGGCCTTGACTGGGCAGATGACTGGCCGAAGGGCTGCTGTTGTTGCCTCCTCCTGCCCGTCCTTGGCTTTCTGCGCAAGGCATCCCCTCGATTTTGAGGCTGGTATGGCCGAGGGGCCTGTGGTGGCCTAAACTGCCTACGCTGAATGACAGGGGTGTGTAGGCCTAGTGAATGGAGAGTGGTCCATGAGTCCTTTAGGCTATGAAGCCTCTTATCAGTCTTCTCCGGGAAGAGCGTGGGTCCTTTGAAGGGGAGGTCCTGGATTGTTTGTTGGACCTCGTGAGGGAGGCCGGAAACTTGAAGCCAGGCTCCACGCCTCATGACCAGACCAGTTGCCAACGTGCGTGAAGCCGAATCGGCCGCGTCCAGGGCCGCTTGGAGGGAAGCCCGGGTAATCAATCTCCCCTCCTCAACCAGGGCTGAAAACTCAGTTCGCGACTCCTGCGGGAGGAGGTCCATGAACCTAGATAAAGCCGAGCACGTGTTGTGTCCATACCGGCTCACTATGGCTTGCTGACTGGCAATGCGCAACTGCAGGCCCCCCGTTGAATACACCTTGCGCCCGAACAGGTCCAACTTTTTGGCCTCTCTGTTTTTAGGCATAGCCCTCTGAAAACCTTGGCGTTCCCTCTGGTTGGCCACATCAACCACTAGGGAGTCCGGGGGAGGGTGAGTATAAATATGTTTATAGCCCTTGGTTGGAACGAAATATCGCCTCTCAGTCCTTTTGGCCGTAGGGGCCAATGAGGCAGGGGTTTGCCACAAGGTGCAGGTTGTGTCCGTAATGGTCTTTATGAGAGGTAGGACTACCCTGGATGGGCCTGACGGGGTCAGGGTATCAATCACTGGATCTGTGTCCACCTTGATCTCCTCAGTCTGGATCGAGAGGCTTTGGGCTGTTCGAGTAAGCAGTTGTTGGAGGATCCTATTGTCCTCCAGGGCTGGTGCCGCTGAAGTACCCGCTACCGCCTCATCCGGAGATGAGGAGGAAGAGATCCCTTGAAGAGGGCCTTCATCTACCCCCTCTCCCTCTACGAGGGCCTGCGGCACACAGTACTCAGGCTGCGTGGCCGGTGCGGGCTCAAGATGTGGCACCGCGGCCGGTAGCGGGGTCGACACTAAGTGACGAGGCGTGCTGGATGGTGCCTGCGGTGTTGGGAGCAAGGTCCCCGTCGGTGCCGTTTTTGGCTGGGCGGTGCCGTGTCCCTTTGTGGCACACTCCTGTCAAACAACGGTGCCGGTGGTGGTAGCATTAGCGGCGGTACCGCCGACGTCTAAGATACAGATGCGGCTCGTGAGCGGGGTCCGTACGCCTGACCCACTGACTGGTGGTAGGCCCCCGGCGTCCAGAATGGCCACTGGGGGGGCGGTTGCCACTGCTGCTGCTGCCACTGCGGTGGGTACGGTTGGGCACTCGTACACAAGGACGATCGCCTACTTCTCGATCTGTTAGAGCGGTACGAGTCCACCTCCGAATCCGAGGTTTCTGAGAGGGTGCTGTCTGCACTGGTGCCGCTAGAGTGGTGTGGGGAGCGCGGCGAGAGCATTGCTGGTTTGCCCCTAGATTGATAATGGGGCCGAGCGGTAGCCAGAGGTTCTCTGCACCGGTGCGGTGACGCAGGCACCGGGAGGCTCAAGAAGTCTGAGGCAGCCTCGAACGCCTCCGGCGTCGATGGAAGCGCACTTCCTCCATCATGTCCGGGAATCTAGGCTTTTCCGGACTCGACCGTACCCTCTCCGGGGCGGGAGTCAATGGGATGGCCGGATGGGTCTGCGGCGCGAATTGTCCTGTAGTAGACGTGGATGGCGCCGGCCCTTTAGAGTCCCGGTGTGGAGAATGATCCCTCACCGGCCTGTTCTTTTTAATCGGCACTGGCGATGGGGAACGGTGCCTCATCGAAGATGGTTTCTTGTGCACCGACTCTCTCCAGTGCCGGGGTTTGGTGGCCTTGGCCTCACGACTTATCTCCGGTGCCGGAGCACTGCGCACCGAGGATGAAGTGCTCGGTGCCGTCTCAGTAGGCCCGGGATCTGATTGCGGCCGCAGGGCCTCCTCCATTAGGAGGACTTTAAGTCTCTGCTCTCTATCTTTGAGAATCCTGGGGCGAAAAGCCCTGCAGATACTGCACCTGTCTCTTTGCTGGCTCTCCCCGAGGCACCTCAAGCACGAAGAGTGCGGGTCACTCTTCGGCATGAATTTCCCGCAGTCCCGGCAGAGTTTGAACCCTGGGAATCCGGGCATGCCCCAGCGGGGCGACGAAAACTTGGGGAAACCCACCCCCAACTAATAACTAACTAAACTAACACTAAACAACAAACTAACTATTTATAACAACGACGGAACACTGCTACGATTGCTGAAGAGCAAGTGAAGTTCCAGCTAGCCATCACCGGCAGTAAGAAGGAACTGAGAGGGTGTGGGGGGGTCGGCTGGTCCCTATATACAGCGCCATGAAGACGCCACTCCAGGGGGCGCCGAAGCCGACCCTATGGACACTGCTATAGTAAAATCTTCCGGCTGGTGTGCATGCGGCGCGCACACACCTGCTTGGAGTGGACATGAACAATCACTCGAAGAACTGTATATCTTCAACTCTGTTTTACCCGCACTCTGCCATATATTTCATGTTATAGCAGTCTTGGATGATGACCCAGCACGTTTGTTTTAAGAACACTTTCACAGCAGATTTGACAAAATGCAAAGAAAATACCAATGTGAGATTTCTAAAAACAGCTACAGCACTCAACCCAAGGTTTAAGAATCTGAAGTGCTGTCCAAAATCTGAGAGGGACGAGGTGTCTTTCAGAAGTCTTAAAAGAGCAACACTCAAATGCGAAAACTACAGAATCTGAACCACCAAAAAAGAAAATCAACCTTCTGCTGGTGGCATCTGACTCAGATGATGAAAATGAACATGCATCGGTCCACTCTGCTTTGGATCGTTATCGAGCAGAAGAACCCATCATCAGCATGGACACGTCCTATGGAATGGTGGTTGAAGATGAAGGGACATATGAATCTTTAGAGCATCTGGCACGTAAATATCTTGCGATGCTGGCTACAACAGTGCCATGCAAACGCCTGTTCTCACTTTCATGTGACACTGTAAACAAGAAGCAGGCAGATTCTCCTGCAAATTGTAACCAAGTTTGTCTGAGCGATTGGCTGAAGTAAGACTGAGTGGACTTGTAGGATCTAAAGTTTTACATTGTTTTATTTTTCAATGCAGTTATTTTTTGTACATAATTCTACATTTGTAAGTTCAACTTTCATGATAAAGAGATTGCACTACAGTACTTGTATGAGGTGAATTGAAAAATACTATTTTTTTGTTTTTTACAGTGCAAGTATTTGTAATAAAAAATAGTGAGCACTATATACTTTGTATTCTGTGTAGTAACTGAAATCAATATATTTGAAAATGTAGAAGACATCCAAAAATATTTATGGTATTCCATTATTGTTTAACAACACGATTAATCGCGATTAATTTTTTAAAATCTTTTGACAGCCCTTGTTTTTATATATAAAAAAATAGAAACAAAATTCTTCTGCCTCAAGAACAGTGTAAAATTGAGAGTGCAGGCCAGAGTTAGGTAGTGTATGTATGGTTTGATATTTGGAGCTATGTTATAAAAGGAAAATCTAGGAAGTTTCAAATCTTGTGATATAACATGACTGTATATGGTGCTTTTCAGAGGGTTAATCATTTTGGTTTTAAACATTCTATTTTAAATCAGGATATGAAGTCAAAGCCCAGCAGGAAGTTTCGTATAAAGGCTTTGAGAACATCTGTTGGGTTTATTGGGTTCTCCCTCTGACATACCATGACTTAGAACCGGACCTCCCTGTAGATCGCCCACCCTCAGCCATAGTTTCTTGCCCCTGGATAATCTCACTGTTCCCAGCGGGAGTTCACTTCACTCCCAAGGGTCTGCTTTGAGGCCAGTTACCTTTATGACTTTGCAGTGTTCCTCAGGTCCCCCCTGCCTCTGCTCTTTACCTGTACTAGGTTTGCAGCAGTGTCAGTCTACTCCCAAACAAAGGTGGAGGGAAGGCAGGAAAGGCCAACTGCTACCTCAGGCTGGGCTCCCTTTGCTACTAGAGCTCACTGGCAGTCTCCAGCTGCCTCACCTCCCAGGCAAACCCCCATGTCTCCCACAGTAATGAGATTCACCTTGTTAAGCTCCCCTTCTCCAGGTGGGGCATATTCTGCAGGTACACCTGGCACTGCTTGCATGCAGCAATGCCTGTTAGCCTGTCAGTGGGATGGGGCATGTCCCATCATACTCCCCTGGAAGCCTTTGTCCCGTTCCCATGTTGCTTCAAGGAGATACTGTGGGAACTGGCACAGTTCTTTATGGGAGGTCACTGTTGACATCCAAGTACCACTGATGACAAGTTATCTCAGTGCAAGACCTGAGCCTGGAAGATGCAGTACTGTTGTGACCCTTTCCAAACTCTTCCCCTACTCAGCTCCCTTCCCCAACTTAAAAATGTGCAGACCACCCTCTTAAGTGTAATAATGCTCCATATATTGAGAATTATTGGTGTTTAGCCTTCACTAAAAATAAAAATTGGTGCCACCTCTGTTGGAAAAAAAAATGATGTACTCATCAAATAGAATTCCAAAGGTGGCTGTAAGACTAATGTAACTATAGACAGATTTTATTGTTCTCCTCTTAAAATTTCTTTATGAAAAGGAACATTTTTTAGACTGAGTGTAAAGTTTAGTACAGTCTAATAAAAGATACGGCCACTAAGCAACCAAAAAATAACAGGGCATATTGATTCATACTGTATTAATTATATTTTCCAGGTGTTCACTGTTGAAGAAATGATGCCTCATGTCCAACATATGAAAGGTGGTCACAATAAAAACCTTTTTTTTAAAAGACAAAAAGAAGAAAGGTACCATCCGGCTGGTAACAGTTCTGTATGACAGGCAAATTAATTTAAATGACCTCGCTAAGAAATTGGGTGTTGGGAATGGAAATCTGAGACTTGCAGATGAAAATGCCATATTGGAAAAACTAAACGGCTCCTCCATCTCCTCCGCCTGAAGCTGGAGGTTGGTGGCTACATGCCGGAGGAGCTCCTGATGAGCCTTGAAATCCTCCTGAGAAGGAGGGGGCGGTGCCACTATGGACTCATCCGGTGCTGACAAGCCGAGCGGTACGGCCCCTAGGGCATCGGGCGGTGCCGTAGGCCGCACTCCACGTCCGGCGGTGGTTCGGCACCCGAAGACTGCTCTCAGTGCCGAGGTGTAGACGCCGAGGGCGCTTGGGATGCCCCAGCCACGGAGCAGGTCCTCGGCAGTATGGGCGCCTGGGGCCACGGTGCCCACAGGCACCACTGTCCTTGCCATGGTGCCCCTTGCCACTGAGCTGTCTGAGGTCCTACCAGGGTTACATGTTCCCGGGGGATGGTGCAGCCCGGGGACGGACGGCTGGGAGCCGAATTGGAAGTGACCGAGGAGCGTACGGTGCCGTAGGAACGGCTCGACCGGTCCCATCCATGTCAGGTCCGGTCCCGGGATTTAGACCTCGACGACGATGAGACATATACGTCGGAGGTGCTAACTCTGGAGTCCCATCGGTGACCGCGGCTATGACGCCTCGGTGCCGGTGACTGTCGGGATGCACTCCGAGCATGGCGCGCGCTGTGGTACGATCGGTGGTACTGATGGCGTCTAGACCTGCTATCACTGTGGCTGGACGAGGAGCCTCGACGCTTTCTGTCCCGGCGCCTGCGGTCCCTGTGGGCTGAGGAAGACTCCGGCGACTCGCTCCCAGGCGACCCCGACAACAGAGTGGAGGTCTGCCGCAGGTTATGGGAAGGCCCCGTGGATCGAGCAGGGACCTCGACCTCCGGTGAAGGCTGGTGGGCGCCCAAGGGCGGCTTTCCTCGGGACCGGGGCCCCAACTCGGGCGGCCCGCTCGGTACCGGCCTGACGAGGATGTCGCGCGCTGCCTGAGCTGCCTCCAACATCGACGGAATCCTCATCGTCAGGGAGGCGTGCGCAGACGGGGCCAGACTACTCCGCTCCACATGAATCGGAGGTCTGGGTCCCCATGGGGATCGTGGGCTGCCCAACTCGGGTCCAGCCTCACCCGTCCTTGTCTCGGCGCCGCTGGGTCTTGCCTTGTTTGTTGGCAGGGGAGCGGTGCTGCTGGTGGATGGGGCTTCACTCCGCACCAAGGACGCAGTGCCTAGCACCGGGTCAGCGCGCCGGTGCCAGGGCCAGTGCTGACTCCATCAGCAGGGCCCAGAGTCGGATCTCACGTTCGCGCTTAGTCCGGGGCTTGAAGGACTTACAGATTTTACAGCGCTCACTTATGTGAGCCTCGCCCAGACAGCGAAGACACTCGGAGTGTGGATCACTTTTGGGCATGGAATTGCGACAGGAGTCACACGACTTGAAGCCTGGGGTTTGGGGCATGCCCCGAGCCAGGCTACTAACTGTAGAAACTAGTAATGGTCGAAGATCGTACTACTAAGGAAGACGCTGCAGCAATGCTGGAGCACAAGTTTCGACTACCTTCACTGGCAGCAAGAAGGAACTGAGGGTGGGGGGAGTGCACAGCCTTCTTTATAGCGTGATATAGAGACACCACTCCAGGGGTCGCAGCGGGGCTCCCCCACTACGGGTACTGCTAAGGGAAAAACTTCTGGCACTGGTGCACGTGGCGAGCACGCACACCTACTGTGGAATACACATGAGCAGTCACTCGAAGAACTAAAAGTAGGCCGAGGCTTTGCAACACCAGTGGCCCTGTTCTGTGACCACAGAGATGTGAAATTTGTATTGTCCAATGACAAACTCAGCAACCATGGGCTTAAATCCTGAAGACTTTCTAAAGTTCGTGAAATCAACAGGACAGGACCCTCATTATCATGCATTTTGATGAAAATATTAAGAAGTTGAATCTCACAAAAATTTAATTGTTTCACATTGGGCACACTTGTTATAAAGAAAAACTGATGAAAGTTTAATTAGAAATACAAATTTTTGACATTACAGGCATACACTTAACTATTTTTTCCCATTAGCTAAATTTGTATTTTATTATTTAGTGAAAAATACATTGTCTTTAAATTACCCAAGGCTTAATAAAATATTAATTTCAGCTTCTGATAAAGATAAGATTTAAGATTCTTTTGCAGCCTACCTGTACGTTCACAGTGCGTAGAGCCGTGATACTCAGACTGGGGTTCGCGAGCCGCAAGTGGCTCCTTAGTGTGTCTCTTACTGCTCTTTGCAGCATGATATTAAAACACAGTGTGATTTAATTATTAACCAATCTAAGTTATTAACCAATCAGGATGTTTTTACTATGTTATTAACCAATTGTAGTTGATAAAATGGTAATACAAGGTCTGCCATTTTGCTGTGAGAAAATATAAAAAATAGTAAATGAAACAATGAATTTACACTACTGTAGCTCTTTTGGGTAATGCTGATCACTAATTTGGCTCCTGAACCACTGAGGTCTGAGTATCACTGGCATAGAGGAATAATCTCTCTCTGAAATAACTTTACAGCCTCTTTTTTCGTAAAAAAATTGGCTAAAATGGAAATTTCTAATAATTCATACTGTGGTGTAATGTTGAGAATTGAAATACTGTCACTGTTGGGAAAAACTGAATCAACCAAGTTCTAGTATTTGCATTACATTGGAGACAGTGTTTTAAAATAATAGAGTAACTAACTTCATGAGAAGAATTGTCTATTTCTCCTATAGTGCATCTCCCCGTGTCCGTTCGTCCCCCCACCACATTGTTTCCACTTTTGTGTTTTTTACCTAGAAAACCAACTTGGTTACATTAAAAGAAAACATATTTGATTGTCTATTATCTTTGCTATATTTTTTTTCTCCCCTCTCCCCCACAATTAGTATCATTTTACAGTCTCAGTGGAAACATGGTCCTTGCTGGGCATCAGTCCTGTATTCAAGCCACTAGGTTTTTTGTAACAACTTGTCAGGGTTCCTTTCCCACTCTGAACTCTGGGGTACAGATGTGGGGACCCGCATGAAAGACCCCCTAAGCTTATTTTTATCAGCTTAGGTTAAAACTTCACCAAGGCACAAATTCCTTCCTTGCCTTAGTATCGCTGCCACCACCAAGTGATTTAACCATATTCAGGGAGGCCCACTTGGAGCCCTACCTTCCCCAAATATCCCCCCAAGCCCTTACACCCCTTTTCCTGGGGAGGTTTGAGAATAATATCCTCACTAATTAGTACAGGTGAACACAGACCCAAACCCTTGGACCTTAAGGACAATGAAAAATTAATCGTTTTTTTTAAAAGAAGAATTTTAATTAAAGAAAAGGTAAAATCAGGATGGTAAGTACTTTACAGAATAACAAAAGACTCAAAAACACAGAGGATTTCCCCTCTAGGCAAAACTTTAAAGTTACAAAAACTTTAAAGTTACATAAACCTCCTTCTTAGCACAGGGAAAATTCACAAACTAAAACAAAAGGTAATCTAACACATTTCTTTTTTGCTATTACTTACTATTTCTGCAAGACTAGATGCTTAGTTCAGATATAGCTAGGGAGATGTATTTTCCCCTGCCCTCTTTCCTGGCTGGCTCCGAGAGACACAGACAAAAAACCTTCCTCCACAGATTTGAAAGTATCTTCTCCCCTTATTGGTCCTTTTGGTCAGGTGCCCCCAGGTTATCTGAGCTTCTTAACCCTTTACAGGTAAAAGAGGAATTAACCCTTTACGGGGTAAAGAGGGATTTTATGCTACCCTTAGCTGTATGTTTATGACAACTTCTTTGGATAGATGATAAATTGGGTAATATGAGAGAGAGAGAGAGAAACTATATTCAAATTTCAGGGTCAGATTATCTCCTCCCTTGTGAAATGCCAGAGAAGCCTTTTTATAAGGAAATTCCTGAAAGTAATTCCTTGCTGAGATTACTCCAGATTGTCCCATCAGAGAAGCAGTATTTGTCCCATCCATCTAAAGAAACACCACTCCAAACTTGGCAGATCCTGAAGGATCCATTGAGGCCAGACCCATCTGCAAGATGGCTCTAACAACTGGAAGAATCCTACTCTTTGGCAACATGGCTCCAGCAGAGCAGTGCTACTAGAGACTCCCATCTGCAGCACCAGTCAGAAAGGCTAATGTAGCCTGGGGCTGTATTAACTTTTGTTTCTACTTCTACTAAGCTGTGGGGACAACATGCATATTCCCTACCCCCACCCAGCCGCCCTGGGAGGGCCCACTGCAGGTATGGGAAGAACAGTGCAGAAGCAGAGGCACCTGAATCTCTCATTTCTCCACTGAGAAGATGGGAGCTGCATGTGGAGAAACCTTCCATGTGTGGATCTTGGAGGAAGAGGTAGGGGTTGACTTTAGGGATGTAAAAGTTTAACCAGTTAACTGATAAGCATCAGTCTTATCAGTTTCGGTTAATGATTAAACTCTTCTGCCGGCCCAACCCAGGACTCTGCTGCTGTCTTGGGCCTGGGGTTTGGCAGCCTGGATCCTGGGCGCTGGGCCAGCAGTGGGGATCCTGGGCCCAGGCCAGCAGTGGGGATCCCGGGCACAGGCGGCAGCAACACCCGCACCCCAAGTTCTCCGCCTTAATGGTTAACCATTTGACCAACAGAATTTTAATAGGTTACATAGTTGCTATTTTAAACCCTATTTACATCCCTACTTGATCTAGGCCTTAGTATTTATTATTTTAGTATTATCTACCAACAAGAATGACGCATTCACAACATGAATAACCCCTGCTCTACCCATCGCTCCCCCTCCCTCCCTCCGTCCCTTTCAAAAAACCCATCCCTATTTCAATCAGATTTTCTGTTCCCACCAAAGAGAGAGGAGCCAGAGATTCCAGGAAGTCCACCAATCTCTTTTACATGGAAGGGGCTCAGCTACTATGAGAGACAATATAAAACCCTAAACTAAATAGAAGTTGAGTATTGAATAGTGAGGTGACACAATTTGCAGATAATCTCAATATAGTCAAGATTAGAGAAAACTAAGAGGAATGCTAGAGAAACCAAATAAAGTTAGGTGAATGGGCAGAATGATAAACACATGAAATTAATTATTTACAAATGCAAAGTAATCCAAAGTAATACTGAAAAGAATAATCCAAACTATTCATGCCTATGGCTGGGTTTTAAATTAACTATAACCAGTTAGAAAAAAGACCTGAGCATCACTGAAGACAGCTCAGTGGAAACTTTTATTCAGTGTACAGCCATGTACAATAAAAGCAAAAAAATGATATACACAGAATGGAATAGAAATAATAATTAATGTTTTCTGCCATTATATACATCAATGGTACATCTGCACAGGGAGTACTGTGTTCTATTCTGGTCATGCTTTCTCAGAAAAAGAGAAAGAAGAGGTCCAGAAAAAGATACTGAAAATGATCAAAGAAATGGAGAGACTTCTGGATAGAAATCAAAAAGACAGATTGTTTAATTTAGAAAGAAGACAAAAAAGAGAGGATCTGATAGAAGTATAGAAATTATTGAATGCTAAATCTTGAATTTCTATTTACCCCTATTTATTTTTACATAATATGACAATAGAATGTTGCATTATACTGAAAGGCAAAATGTTTAAAAGTTATAAAAAGAAACTTTAAAAACACAATGCAGAATCAATCTGTGGCACTCACTATTACAGTACATCAATGAAGCCAAGAAGTTAGTAAGATTCCAAAAAGGAGACATTTGTATGGATAATGAAAACATTCACAGGAACATTGTATATTTTTATAAGGAATATAAACCATCATTCTTTAGGCCATAAGCGAAACTTCCCTGGGACAGGTTTTTCATATTTGTGCTTTACACTTTTGCACCTACCACTGAAGCATCTGGCACTTGCTACTTTCAGAGACAGGATATTTGACAAGGTGAGACTGGTGACCTGACCTGATATGGCAACTCCTGTTTTTTTGTCCACCACATAAAGGTGCATATAGTCACCACATTTTCCACAGGTAAACTGGCAGATGTCTCAAAAGGGATATAGTTTGACCGGATTGAATTAACAAAAAACTACATGGACGAGTCAATAAGAAGTTGTCCAACTATACATGCGTTTACACATTTCAGTTAAAGAAAAGATCCAAATGCAACATCTTACACTTAGTAATGGTGGATGGGTTCAATGCACTGCCTAGAGAACTCTGTAGCCACAAATAAATGTAGTAGGATGTTAAAATACAGGATAACAAATTTGCAAAAGTGAAATCACCCTTCTCTGAAAACTACCCTTTAAAGTACTCTCAGTTGGGCACCCAAAATCACTGATCACTTTTGAAAATGTAGGCCAGTGTTTTAATTTGACATCTGTTAAGTGTTTTGAAGCTAATGAACAAATTAATGAAGTTAATAAACAGAAATTACTTAAAATCACTGTGAATAAGGGTCTAGTTACTGTCTAGGTGTTTCTGAGGTGCAGAGCTGCATTTGTGAAACTAATTTGGTAATTCTACAGCTCTTGATGTTCACAAAGCAGCCTACATTTTCAAGTTAAGCATATTCTCACCTTCTCCTCAAAAAGTCCAGCATCTGACATTTGTTCTCAACAACAGTAACAGCCAAGATTAATCAATTTCAAATACTACATAGCTACAACTTTTTGAAAGTTTGTGACAATTTTTGTACTTATGAATTTCAATAAAATGTGTCAGTAGTGTTTTATAATACTGTAGCAAAATATAGTTAAGAGCCATTTCTTCACAAATAAACAGCAATGTGAAATAATAAAACAAAGCAAACCAGAGGAGCTCTGCTACATTAGTATGATTCCCTTTCTGAACAAAGATCCACTGATCATATTAAGAGGTTATTGAAATTAAGTGACGACAGATTCATCTCTTAGTTAACATCAGTTCCCTCCAACACCAGATGACAGAAAAAAAAGTGTGTATATATTGTGACAGACCCAGCCCAGTGGGGTACAGGAGTCTGGTCCTATTGGGATCCAGGGCGAAGCCCGCCCACTGCTAAAGGATCCCCCCCCAGCCTAAGGGGGGGTCCACAGGGCCTGGAGACCAAAAAATTACGGGGGACAACTAATAAAAGAACAGGGACAGGAGTGAGGTCAAAGGGTCAAAAGAAGGAAACCAGACGGGGACACCGAGCAGAGAACCCCGGACAGAGCCTACAGGAGTCTGGTAGAGGGCAAATATACTGGTCACTGGATGAGTAGTTTTCTGTTCCCTGAGTGACCAGAGAAGGGGCTGCACTAGAGTAATCAGGAACCTGCTAGAACCAGTTAAGGCAGGCAGGCTAATTAGGACACCTGGAGCCAATTAAGAAGAAGCTGCTAGAATCAATTAAGGCAGGCTAATCAGGGCACCTGGGTTTTAAAAGGAGCTCACTTCAGTTTGTGGTGTGAGTGTGAGGAGTTGGGAGCAAGAGGTGCAAGGAGCTGAGAGTGTGCTGCTGGAGGACTGAGGAGTACAAGCGTTATCAGACACCAGGAGGAAGGTCCTGTGGTGAGAATAAGGAAGGTGTTTGGAGGAGGCTATGGGGAAGTAGCCAGGGAGTTGTAGCTGTTACAGGAGGCACTATAGACAGCTGCAGTCCACAGGGCCCTGGGCTGGAACCTGGAGTAGAGAGTGGGCCTGGGTTCCCCCCAAACCTCCCAATTGACCTGGATTGTGGGTTCTTCTAGAGGGGAAGGTCTCTGGGCTGTTCCCCAACCCACATGGTGAATCTCTGAGGCAAAAAAATCTGCCAATAAGCACAGGACCCACCGAAATAGAGGAGGAACTTTGTCACAATATACAATGTGAATAAGTTATTTGGTTTGGCATTTTAATAATGTTCTTAGGTGTATACAAATGGCAAACATTTAAAAAAAAAAAGTCCTTAACAGGTATGTAAAGGAAAACACTGTTTTAAATATGCATTTTTGTAAAATGGTGTTTAAGTTCTGTGTCACATCCAGACACATTCCTTTAAGACGATTCTATTATTACCAATGTAATATTACACACATAGCAGCATAGCCTGTACTAAAAATTATACATGAGTTCTTTTGTTGGAGTTGCATGCTGTCTCAGACAGAGAAAGCTTAAAAGAAATAATACATTTAGGGAATGTTATAGTAGCCTCTGCGGATGAGAACTCAGAAAAAAATTAAGTGGAAATTATACATCACGTGATATTATATCATCTACTATAATCTTAAAATTAGGAGCAATAGATTTTTCCACTTCCTGTTCTAAACTGATTTAGTGTTGTTGTGTTCTGTTGAACAGCAGTTGTGTTCCACTCCAGAGGTGCCTGAATTTCAGTAGGGGTGAAGGAGCTCTCATATTACATATACATAGACTGTTTAAAGCAGTGGCTCTCAACCTTTCCAGACTACTGTACCCCTTTCAGGAGTCTGATTTGTCCTGGGTACCCCAAGTTTCACCTCACTAAAAAACTACTTGCTTACAAAATCAGACATAAAAATATAAAAGTGTCATAACACACTATTACTGAAAAATTGCTTACTTTCTCATTTTTATCATACAATTATAAAATAAATCAATTGGAATATAAGTATTGTACTTACATTTCAGTGTATAGTGTATATAGAGCAGTATAAACAAATCATTGTATGACATTTTAGTTTGTACTCACTTCGCTAGTGCTTTTTATTTAGCCTGTTACAAAACTAGGTGAATATCTAGATGAGTTGATGTACCCCGGAAGAGCTCTGCGTTATGCATACCCCTGGTTGAGAACCACTGGTTTAAAGGATATAGAGATTGTAAAGGACGTTTGTAGTGAAAGGAGTTGTATCTTTTTTTTTTATTTATTCAGAGGGTAAAAATAATAGGAGCAATAGAAGATCTGCTCATGTCCCTCTGCCCTGGGATGCAATCTGCAAGAGGGAAGTACTGGGAAAGCAGTGACAAAGGGGAACTTCTGCATTCTTTCTGTGCTATTAAGAATATAAGAATGGCCATACTGGGTCAGACCAAAGGTCCATCTAGCCAGTATCCTGTCTTCCGACAGTGGCCAATGCCAGGTGCCACAGAAAGCTGAAGCCCGAGCCCCACTGCCTGGGGCTGAAGCCAAAGCCCAAGCTCCATGGGGCCCCCTGTGGTGTGGGATCCTGGGCAATTGCCCTCCTTGCTACTCCCTAATGCCAGCCCTGGCTTTTAATCTTCTCAATATGCAGAAAAACAGTTGTAGCTCAGGTGGGCCATGAAGTTTTTATAGCAAGGGTAAGAACTCAGAAAGAAAAAGGTTGAGAACCTCTGAGGAGGGGACAATCTTGGGAGCTGTCAAGTACCTGTGTTGAGTTGACTAGTGTTCTCAACTCCCAATAAATTCCATGGTACTTGAGGACTCTCAGCACCTCTGAGAATTGAGCACTATCTGCTGATAATCTACTGCATGTCTAGGCCAGACTAAGGAGCAGCTTCTGGATCTGTGCTTAGGTAGATCAAGTGGCTCCAAATCTACTTAGAGGGATATGGTAGGGTAGAGCAGTAGTTGGCATTTCAACCCACAAGTCAGGAACAGCACCTGAGTAGGAGCTGTGGTGCAGTCCCATGGGCCTGCTGCAGTTTGAAGGATGAATTGCTCCCAACTCCCTCCTTATTTTTTCCATACAAAGACTGACTGCCTAGGCATTGGGAAGGGGAAGAGTGAATTTCACCTTTAACACATTAATTTTTATAACTTAAATTATATATAATAAATGTATATTTCAGGCTAATGCCTGCCTGGTGCCATAAAAGTGCATTAGGAGACACAAAGGTGTAAAGAAAGACATAATGGGATGCAAAAGACAGCATGTGTAGGAGGATCTAAAATGTAATATTAGCCAAACTCATGAGTGTATAAAAGAGCTAAATAAATGCAAAGCCAAGAAAGATGCAAATCTGAGAAAAAAGACATGGCCAATCAGAAACCTGGAAAGCGCATATGCAGCTTATACATCAGAAGCACAAGATGGCCACAATAGCTGTGCATAATATGCTTCATGGAAAAGCAATAAAACAAGCACTATGAAGTATGTTGGTCATGCCAATATACCACCCTGACCTACAATGGCAGGATTTTTCCTGGGTGGATACACTTTCTGGTATCCCTAGGTACATATTGTTGCCTAGCCTTTGTAGCATATAACTAGGATTTAGCCATTAGCATGTATGCTTCTTAAATCAAGATGGGAATGCTTACTTATATTACTGATGTTGCTAATAATTCAGAACCTAATGGCATGAGGTGCTGAGTGCTGTCAATCCCCACTCTAATCTACGGGTGTTGAGGCCATGTGGCAACTCGTAGGGGCAGACCCTTAACAAGAATTCAGAAGTGTGATCAGAACTGAACAGAGAGATGCTTTCAAAATATTTTGTTTCCGGTGTCTCCCACTGTAGGTACTTTCAAGTCCTTATGAATGTATTTAGCACACCAGCACTGTACTTTCTGTCTGACAAACAATGTAAGGGGAACTTCTGTCTCTATGGGCTAGATCCACAATGGGGACTTAGGCTCAGGCACTGCAATGCCTAATGTCTAGGCACCCTGCTGCCCAGTAAATTCACAGCCCAGAGTTGGGCATCTAAGAATGGGATGCTGTGTAGCTAAACTAGCTAGTAGGAAATGCTGGGGAGAGAGGTGTGCCTTAAACCCCACTACACAAAGGGAATTCGACAACTACGTTGAGGCTGGAGGGAGGTGCCTCCCGCTAGTCGTGACTCACAACCGCGAACCCTCTTCTGGAGTTGGACACTTAGGCCTGGTCTACACTACGAGTTTAGGTCGACTTTAGCAGCGTTAAATCGAATTAAGCCTGGACACGTTCACATGACGAAGCCCTTTCTTTCGACTTAAAGGGCCCTTTAAACCGGTTTCTTTACTCTCCCTCTGAGGGGATTAGTGATAAAATCAGCCTTAGCGGGTTGGAATTGGGGTAGTGTGGACGGAATTTGACGTTATTGGCCTCCGGGAGCTATCCCACAGTGCTTCATTGTGACCGCTCTGGACAGCACTCTCAACTCAGATGCACTGACCAGGTAGACAGGAAAAGCCCCGCGAACGTTTGAATTTCATTTCCTGTTTGCCCAGCGTGGAGAGTACAGGTGACCACGCAGAGCTCATCAGCACAGGTAACCGTGATGGAGTCCCAGAATCGCAAAAGAACTCCAACATGGACCGAACAGGAGGTACGGGATCTGCTCGCCATATGGGGAGATGAATCAGTGCTAGCTGAACTCCGTAGCAGTAAAAGAAATGGCAAAATATTAGAAAAGGTCTCCAAGGCCATGAAGGACAGAGGCCATAACAGGGACGCACAGCAGTGCTGCGTGAAAATTAAGGAGCTACGGCAAGCCTACCACAAAGCCAGAGAAGCAAATGGAAGGTCCGGGGCAGAGCCGCAAACTTGCCGCTTCTACGCGGAGCTGCATGCCATTCTAGGGGGTGCAGCCACCACTACCCCAACCGTGTGCTATGACTCCCTCACTGGAGAAACACACAGGGAACAGGGTTTGGGGTACGAGGAAGATAGCTCACAGCAGCAAGGAAGCGGAGAAACTGGTTTCCCCAACCAGCCAGGATATGTTTGTCACCCTGGAACCAGTAATCCCTGAACTCACCCAAGACCCTGAGGGCACACAGGGGACCTCTGGTGAGTGTACATTTGTAAATATTACACATGGTTTAAAAGCAAGCGTGTTTAATGATTAATTTGCCCTGGCAATCACGGCCAGTACAGCTACTGGAAAAGTCTGTTAACGTGTATGGGGATGGAGTGGAAATCCTCCAGGGCCATCTCCAGAAAGCTCTCCTTCATGTACTCCCAAAGCCTTTGCAAAAGGTTTCTGGGGAGGGCTGCCTTATCCCGTCCGCCATGGTAGGACACTTTACCACGTCAGGCCAGTAGCACGTAGTCTGGCATCATTGCATAACAAAACATTGTAGCATATGGTCCCGGTGTTTGCTGGCATGCAGACAACATCCATTCCTTATCGCTCTTTGTTATCGCTCTTTGTTATCATTCACAGTCACCTGGTTGAAATGGGGCGATTTTATTAAGAGGACATTCAGAGGTGCCCATTCCTGCTCTGCTGAACAGAAATGTTCCCCGCTGTTAGCCATGCAGTGGGGGGAGGGGTGAAGTGATCATCCCAGAGAATTGGGTGTGTGTGTGGGGGAGGGGGGTTAGTTGGGTTTGTGCTGCATGTTAACCCGGAAACCGCAGCCCCTCCTTTTACATTGCAAACCCATTTTAAATGGCCAACCCAATTCATGCTTGATATGGGAAATGAGGGCACTGCTATTTGAAACCATTCCCACATCTTAAGAAGGTTAAAAAAGCCAAAAGACTGTGGCTTACCAGGGCTGCCTGCAAGCCGAAATCTGTTGCCTGGCATTGTGTGAGTGATCTCTCATACGAAACCAGCAGGCCCTCACTATAAGAGGAAAAATGCGACCTTGTAATGCAAGCACATGTGCTGTGTAATGTGAACAGCAAATTTTAACGTGAAAGAGTGTACCCATTGTTCTCTAAAATGTCTTTTTTAACCACCTCTCCCTTCTCCTCCACCAGCTGCAAATGTTTCTCCTTCAGAGGCTAGTGAAGATTAGAAAGAGGAAAACGGAGGACGCGGGATGATATGTTCTCGGAGCTCCAGATGTCCTCCCACGCTGAAAGAGCACAGCAGAATGCGTGGAGGCAGTCAATGTCAGACTTCAGAAAAGCAGAATATGAACGAGAGGAGAGGTGGCAGGCTGAATCGTGGGATGAACAGAGCAAGTTGCGGGCTGAAGATGATAGGTGGCGTCAGCTTGCAGACAGAAGGCAAGAGCCGATGCTCCAGCAGCTGGAGCATCAAACTGATATGCTCCAGCGTATGGCTGAGCTGCAGGAAAGGCAGCAGGAGCAGAGACTGCCGCTACAGCCCCTGTGTAACCAACAGCCCTCCTCCCCAAGTTCCATAGCCTCCTCACCCAGATGCCCAAGAACACGGTGGGGGGACCTCCAGTCACTGCACCCCAGATGATTGCCCAAGCATCAGAAGGCTGGCCTTCAATAAGAGTTAAAGTTTTAAACTGCAGTGTGTCCTTTTCCTTCCCTCCTCCCCCACCCATCCTGGGCTACCTTGGCAATTATCTCCCTAGTTGTGGTGTGAATTAATAAAGAATGCATGAATGTGAAGTAACAATGACTTTATTGCCTCTGCAAGTGCTTCTCAAAGGGGGGAGGGGAGGGTGGGGTGATGGTTTACAGGGAAGTAGAGTGAACCGGGTGGGGGGAGGGGGCGGAAGGTTCATCAAGGAGAAACAAACAGAAGTTTCACACCGTAGCCTGGCCAGTCACAAAACTCGTTTTCAAAGCTTCTCTGATGCGCCCTGCTGTGCTCCTCTAACCACCCTGGTGTCTGGCTGCGCGTAATCAGCGGCCAGGCGATTTGCCTCAACCTCCCACCCCGCCATAAATGTCTCCCCCTTACTCTCACAGATATTGTGGAGTGCACAGCAAGCAGCAATAACAATGGGGATATTCTTTTCGCTGAGGTCTGAGCGAGTCAGTAAGCTGCGCCAGCGCGCTTTTAAACGTCCAAATGCACATTCCACCACCATTCGGCACTTGCTCAGCCTGTAGTTGAACAGGTCCTGACTCGTGTCCAGGCTGCCTGTGTACGGCTTCATGAGTCATGGCATGAAGCGGTAGGCTGGGTCCCCAAGGATCACGATAGGCATTTCAACATCCCCAATGGTTATTTTCTGGTCTAGGAAGAAAGTCCCTTCCTCCAGCTTTCGAAACAGACCAGAGTGCCTGAAGACGCGAGCATCACGTACCTTTCCCGGCCATCCCATGTTGATGTTGGTGAAACATCCCTTGTGATCCACCAGGGCTTGCAGCAGCATTGAAAAGTACCCCTTGCGGTTTATGTACTCGGTGACTTGGTGCTCTGGTGACAAGATAGGGATATGGGTTCCATCTATGGCCCCACCACAGTTTGGGAATCCCATTGCAGCAAAGCCATCCACTATGGCCTGCACGTTTCCCAGAGTCACTACCCTTGATATCACCAGGTCTTTCATTGCCCTGGCAACTTGGATCACAGCAACCCCCACAGTAGATTTGTCCACTCCAAATTGATTCCTGACTGACTGGTAGCTGTCTGGAGTTGCAAGCTTCCACAGGGCTATCGCCACTCGCTTCTCAACTGTGAGGGCTGCTCTCATCCTGGTATTCTGGCGCTTCAGGGCAGGGGAAAGCAAGTCACAAAGTTCCATGAAAGTGCCCTTACGCATGCCAAAGTTTCGCAGCCACTGGGAATCGTCCCACACCTGCAGCACGATGCGGTCCCACCAGTCTGTGCTTGTTTCCCGTGCCCAGAATCGGCGTTCCACGGCATGAACCTGCCCCAGTAACACCATGATTTCCACATTGCTGGGGCCTGTGCCTTGTGAGAGGTCTATGTCCATGTCAATTTCCTCATCACTCTCGTCGCCGCGTTGCAATCGCATCCTCGGCTGGTCCGGGTTTTGCTTTGGCATATACTTCTGGTTTCTGGCTCTGCATATACTCCAGGGACAATGCGTGTGGTGTTCATCGTGCTCGTAATTGCCACGGTGATCTGAGCGGGCTCCATGATCCCAGTGCTAGCTATGGTACCTGGTCTGAAAAAAGGCGCGAAACTAGTATCTGATGGACCAGGGGAGGGAGGGAAAGAGGGCCGAGTGACGACATGGCGTACAGGAACAGGGAATTAAAATCAAGAAAGGTGGCTGTGCATCAGGGAGAAACACAAACAACTGTCACACAGAATGCCCCCCCCCCCAAAGATTAAACTCAAAACCCTGGGTTTAGCAGGCCATTGATTTCACGGAGAGAGGGGAATCAAATGAATACAGAACAAATCTATTTTTTACATCTTAAGCTGGCAGCCGACGGTGCAGCATGACTAATAGCCACTGCAGTACGACGACGACGGATACCAGTCGTAATATACCATCTTCTGCCAAAAAGCGAGGGGCTGGTGCTGTGTAGCAATGCAGCCCCACGTCTGCCAGCACCCAGATTGCCCTCGGCCTCTTCTGGGTGCTTAGCAGAAAATACTGGGCGATTGGCATAAAATAGCATACTATGACTGATAGCCATCATCATCGAGACAGTTGCATGTCTGCCCAGGTGCCCATGATTGACAGCCACTGCAGTATGATGACGACGGATACCAATCGTAATATACCATCTTCTACCAAAAGGCAAGGGGCTGGTGCAATGCAGCCCTACGGCTGCCAGCTCCACGGCTACCAGTCATCTGCACTGTCTACCGCCAAAAGGCAGTTAGCTGCTGCTGCTGTGTAGCAATGCAGTACTACATCTGCCGGCACCCAGATGACATATGGTGACGGTGAGCTGATCTGAGCGGGCTCCATGCTTGCCATGGTATGTTGTCTGCACAGGTAACCCAGGTAAAAAGGCGCGAATCTATTGTCTGCAGGTGCTCTGACGGAGGGGGAGGGGCCTGACGTACCCAGAACCCCCCGCGACACTGTTTTGCATCATTCAGGCATTGGGATCTCAACCCAGAATTCCAATGGGCGGCGGAGACTGCGGGAACTGTGGGATAGCTACCCATAGTGCAATGCTCTGGAAGTCGACGCTAGCCTCGGTACTGTGGACGCGGTCCGCCGACTAGAGCACTTAGAGCATTTTAGTGGGGACACACACGATCGGCTGTATACAACCTATTTCTATAAAACCGGCTTCTATAAATTCGACCTAATTTCGTATTGTAGACATACCATTAGGGAAAGACAGAGACCCACTGCAGAATATCCTACAGCCTGGTCATTAGGGCACTCACTTGGGAGGTGGGAAACCTGAGTTCAAGTCCCTGCTCTGAATCAGGCAGAGTGGGGATTTGAACTTGGGTCTTCGAACTTGGGTCTTCAGAGGAAGTGCTTGAACTATTGAGCTAGAGGGTATTTTCGGCTGGGGCTCTCAGTGTCAAATGTCAAAGTTATTCCACTTTGTATAATCTACTTAAATATTCATTACTGCAGGGCACCATGACCATCTCCACTGTGTTTTGGTCAGAACCTGATCTGGTAGGCATGCTTTTAGGTGGCTTATGAAAATGCCTACAAGATCAGGCCCCGCAGGTGAGGTAGACAGGGTAACAGCTAGCATAAGTATCTCCCAGGGTTTAGGTGCTGAGCATTTCATCATCATCAGAAATGGAGGTACCTAGAGGACTTTACTGGTGGAAACTTGGGTACCTATGTACTTTAGGCATTTACAGGTAATGGGACAGCTGAACAGGGATTTTGAGGATCTAGATTTTGGTCTTAGGTGCCTAAACTCCTTTGTTGTTCAAGCCCTATGAGCCCAATCCTGCCGCCATTAAAATCAATGAGAGTTTGACGCTGAAAATAATGGTAGCAGGATTGGGCCCTCTATATGAGAGCATTAAGTCAGTGATAGATTATTTTATCCTTCTGACAAGCTATCAGAATGTTTTTGTGTGGAGAATGGAAATTCTGTTCAGTGGAGGATTAAGAAATTTGTTCTAAATCCAGTTAGAATGACATCTGACAATTTCAAAATTCTCTGCAAAAGAAAATTGAAGTTTCAGATCAAAATGTTTTATTTTGACAAAACTAAAACTTGTTTAGATTTAGATTTTTTTAATTTTATATTATATATGATACTCCAAAAAGAAGTTGTTTAGAAAAGAAAAGAATAAAAATGTTTCATTCTGATTGTATTGAAACAGGATGTTTCGACATTGTCAGAATCACCCCCTGCCAACCCCCCCAAGTTTTGGCAAAATCAATATGATTTACAAAGTGTTTTGATTTCGACGGAACTGCATTCTCCGATGGAAAATGTTTGTCAAAGTTTTTCCAACCAGCTCTAGTCTTTATAGATGGTAGTGAAAGCCTAAAAAATATATTATTACTACTTAAAACTATATATAGCTGCCCTGCCAAACAAGTTAAGGAATGTTGTGAACTTGGTGTAAATGTAGTCCATGGTCCTGATTCTGCAAATGCTTATGGGAATAGTTCTATTAATATCAGTGGGACTAATTATATAAAATTACTCATGAGCATAAGCCTTTGCTGGATTAAACCCTATGAGGTTACACCGTTAATTTGATTTTTTCATAGAAATATTAATGCACTTATTGATATACAAGAAAATAAAATGTTGATATTTAATATAAATTGGGATCAAGTGATAAGTCCATGTACGTTTCCCTGGATTAACTAAATCTGTTTTCTGTGCTCTTGCAAATGTCTTCAAGACAACAAATGCATCAAATACTTTAGAAGTACTAATAACATTTATCGATTTTAATGTAGAATTATAATTAACAAAAGAGAATGTCTTATTAATAAAGGAGAATCTTAATGAGTGAATTGATTGTAAAATGCAGATGACATTATTTACATTGTTTTTGCCATAAGGAAACCTCCTACGCCACAGTCAGCACACATCAAAACACAAATTTAAAAAAAAATTGTTAAAACACAAACATTTACTATAAGACAGTTTTATCCTGGGAATGCCATTTGTTGAAAAACTACATTAGGGGGAAAAAAAGTCCTAGTAAAATTATTCTTGTCAATCTCCTGTCAAGAACTTCTGAACGTATCTGTGCAGTATAACTTGTGCATCTGGAAAACACAAGAATTTCTATATAGTGTGAATATTCCATCACTCCATCTTTATTATGGAGTTGTTCAAATGTTTTCATGTACATAAACAGAATTTTCTTTTGCAGTATGCACCAAAATAATAATCAGCACAGATTTTTCTTTTAAAGAGCAACATCATGCAGATGATGCTAATCAAGCCAGTGAAGTGCCAGTAAGCTTGTGGGTTTTTTGTATCTGTATATACAGTAAATTTCCACAAAATACTATTGCATTTATTTCAGATTTACAGAACTAAATATAAACTGCTAGATTTTTGCTAATTATTAGCAGAAGCAGTAAGCAATCAATGGCTAAATTCATAAACAAAAGATGAAAGAAGTAGCATTTTATTCCTGGAGTAATTCTTGAGATCTTAAATGGTTGGTCCTTAAGGAGATGAGAACTGTCCTTTATTCAGTAGATCTTAACAGTGCAATGTGCAACAATTCCTAAAACCGTCTAAAAAGTTTCATCAGTAGACTCCAGTAGAACTCCTTGATTCAAGGAAGGAAGGTTTGTATTTCTTGCCTGCTCTATTCACGAAGAATTGTAAAAAGTTCCCTTAATGTTTTTTTGAATTATTATTATTGATTCCTATAGTCGACTGTCTTGTTACTTCAGAAATAAAGGCTTCTTACTGAGACACTGAAGGACACTTTTCTCTCTGTGTTCAGTTGAAAGGTAGAAAAAAGAAGAAAGAGAACATAAGAAAAGCTTAAAGTGTAGAAGAGATACAAAATTCAGAGTAAAGTTACTAAAAGAACTTAACAGCATGCATCAGAGATTTAGTGAGAACAAGAAAGGGACAGAATGCCAAAGATAAACTTTACATAAAGGCAGTTTCCCTGCAATATAGAATAGCTTATAAAACTAACATTTTTTGCTTTATAAAACTATTCTTTTGAATTTATCTGTCCCTTTTTAAATAAGTGACTTCAATACTGTTTCATAAGCTCATTTTCTTGAAGCTTCCTCTTATAAAGTTTTAAGTTTTTAAAAGACATCCTGGGAATCTTATATATAAAAATTATGTCCTTTTACAAGGGAAAAAAGTGTTAAAAGATTTCTCGTTCCCTGCCCAGACAGGCAAAAAAACCCCTAACTACAGCCATCTGTTCTGGCTTTACTAATAAGCAAGATAGAAAACCAGTTAAGCAAGCAATATTTACGTCTGTTAATGCAATGTGCACTTATTCTTACACGTAATGCTGTTAGTTTGTTGTAAATGAAATTAATCTCATTTACAGTTTGGGCAGGAAACTCACCACTTGGCCCACATCTCATGTAGTGGGTAATAGCATTAGGAGCTTTGTTGCTCCCTAGACCTGCTTTTTGAATTTCTGCTTTCTGGTATAGCTTCCACATCTGCAGGAAAAAAGCATTTCATGTTATTCAATTTGTTTAGCAGGACAAGAAAAAATCCCTCACTTAACAATACGCAGTTACTTAATAGTAGGATATACCTGCTCAAAGGTATAAAAATACTTTTTTGAGGGACAGGGTTGTTGAGGGAGAGGGAAGGAAGGAATTCACTAGAATAATATACAGACATATATTAAAGGTAAACCTGTTATAAACGTTCATATTTGCATTTTTAAAATAATCAAATATAAAATAATCAAATATTACTTTTCAAATCCACAAGAGGATAAATTCAACTTTTAAATTTAATGGCCTTAAATCTGTGCCACCATGAAAGGGCAAAACACCACTGAAATCAATGGAACTATGCCCACTTTCACCAGCAGAAAAATTGACTCAACTTTTTGTTTGTTTAAACCTAACTGCCAGTAATACATATATAACTATTTACTAAAATGGCTAAATTCAAGTCTGTTAAGTGGAAAATAACCTTTGCATGCAACAGATATAACATGCACAATACAAAAAGAAGAACAGGAGTACTTGTGGCACCTTAGAGACTAACAAATTTATTAGAGCATAAGCTTTCGTGGACTACAGCCCACTTCTTCGGATGCATATAGAATGGAACATATATTGAGGAGATATATATACACACATACAGAGAGCATAAACAGGTGGGAGTTGTCTTACCAACTCTGAGAGGCCAATTAATTAAGAGAAAAAAAACTTCTGAAGTGATAATCAAGCTAGCCGAGTACAGACAGTTTGATAATAAGTGTGAGAGACTCCAAACAGACTCCAAAGAGAGACTGGTGAGCTAGAATTGATATGCAAACTAGACACAATCAACTCCGGTTTGAATAAGGACTGGGAATGGCTGAGCCATTACAAACATTGACTCTATCTGTGTGTATATATATCTCCTCAATATATGTTCCATTCTATATGCATCCGAAGAAGTGGGCTGTAGTCCACGAAAGCTTATGCTCTAATAAATTTGTTAGTCTCTAAGGTGCCACAAGTACTCCTGTTCTTCTTTCTGCGGATACAGACTAACACGGCTGTTACTCTGAAACCATGCACAATACAGTATCTTAACTAAGTGTTCACTTAGAAAAGCAAAGCTTCAGGCAAACTTTTCGTTGCAAGCAAAAAATTATTCCTGTTCATGGCAGAACAATTAATTAACTGTCTAATGTCCATTTTTGGCTGATGACCAAATACTCTGAATTATCACGCAAAATTTGATTTTTAGTCTTGGATTTCCATTTCTAAGGCCAGCAGGGACCAGGAGTTGCAGAGACATGGATCAAGAAATGAGTGCACCGAATTGCTTTGTAGGAAGCCCTCTGATTGATCTAGGAGCAACACTGATGGGATCTGAAGGGAATCCCACAAAGCCTCCACAACTGAAACAAGAGGGATAGCTCAGTGGTTTGAGCATTGGCCTGCTAAACCTAGGGTTGTGAGTTCAATCCTTGAGGGGGCCACTTGGGGATCTGGGGCAAAATCAGTACTTGGTCCTGCTAGTGAAGGCAGGGGGCTGGACTCGATGACCTTTCAAGGTCCCTTCCAGTTCTAGGAGATGGGATATCTCCATTAAAAAAAAAAAAAAAAAAAAGAATGAAAAGATTCAGCCATGATGTGTGAGTATTTGTAAGGGAGTACAGTACAGAGGAGAAACTCCCTATGCATGAGCACATCTGTTTTCTCCCCCTCTCCCCCCGCCCCAAATATTAGAGCTGCTGAGCAGCAGTTGAACATGATTGATTTTTCAAGGCCATTAAAATATTCCCTAATAATGGGTCTGCTCCCACTCCCATTGACATTGATGGGGCAGGATCAGGCCCAACAGAAAACCAGGAACACAGGGTTACTTTTAAAATTCCTACGATCAATAGCACATCAGAAATTTGAAAAACAAGGGGAAATAGTTATAGTGGCCCAAGCTGAAAAAGGTCATTCCAAAACCCCAATGTGAAGATACGAAATTTAAAAGGGCTGATTTTCATTTATACAAAGCCTCTTAATTTCACTCCGGTAGTGTAAGGTGCTGGTAGTGAAAATGAATATAAAAGAAAAATTGCATCCACATTAAGGCCCCTTTCTTTTGCCAGAGTTATCATTTTATTAGTTATCAAATTTAACTGGCAAGTGTGGCTCCTCACGACAGACCATCAAACATATTACCTACTGCCCAATTTATAAATATGAAGGAGGCATTACTGCAATAAATACTGCTACTCCTGATGTAGCCATTTGGCTTGATCAACTTCAGGTGAAATTGTAGTTGCTGCTCTACACCAGAGCCATATAGAAGAAGAAGATTGGTGTGTGAGAATTTAGTGTTCGTGAAAGGAACGAAAATGATTCAGAGATGGAAGTACACATTGGCTGGAAAAGTTTCCTTTACTTTCTCAATATCAATCTATAAGGATCACATCTAGGGTTGAAAGGGTAGGTTGAAATTCTGTTTCCCTTCAATCGTTGGCCTCACTGCTGAGCGCCAACATAGGTTGAAATGGTGCTGTTGGTTTATTCTTAATAGCTTATAATGAGATACATGGAGTTTATCAGTTTTTCCAATAAATGGGTTTGCTGTCAGTTACCCAACCCGCCAAAAAGTACCGATGCTTGTAGTGTGCTTTCTGAGTTCCTGTAGGATACTTCAAGATTTTATAGATTTCCTATATAATTCCATAGATAACGTTTAAAATTTATTGTGCATATTTCTGTTCAACTGGCAGCACCATATATGTTAAAAATGAGTTAAACAAATATGGAACAACAAGAAGTGAAGCAGAATGAAATGACTCAAGACTGACCTACTCTGTGTGTGTGTGAGAATAAGAAGAATTATGTTGAGAGCATTTCTTTTATTGTATTTAGGCTGGAAACTATCTTTAAAGGAGATACAGCAATGACCTAATTAAGAAGCACAAGGCTGGACATAACCAAAGAATAAGTGAGAGATTTATCAGCCCATAAACTGTGTAGGTGTGCAAACATGGTAAAGGAAGGCTATTTTATGTTTTGGAAGAAGCATAATTTGTTCCTTCGTGGAGTCTCTCTAAGACACTTTATGTTCTCCACTTGCTTCCTTCTCACACCTTCAAAAGCAGTTCATCTTGCAGAGGAGACCTGGCAATGGATTCTCCAAAGTTCATCAATGATGCTCCTGTATCAGCTGAAGATATTTCTAGTGTGACACAATGGAATTACTGCTTCCTTCATGAAGAGTTAAGTGAACTATTCTTGTAGCACTTCTAGTCCTTGCTGACCTGGGACCAAAGGTATCAAATTTGGGTCCCCATGTGGCAGCGCTGTGCACTGCCACACGATTTCTGGCCAAAGAAGCACAATTGTAAAAGTTAGTCATTATTTTCAACAAGATATTTCATATTCTATCTTCTCTCATGCAGGATTTTATATAGCACAGCTACTTTTGATTTCTCAAACGTAAATATTTAATTGTGTTTCAATTTGTTAAAAAAATGCTCATGTCTACTTAAGGGTCTAGCGCTACAAACACATGCAATTTATAGCTGAAGTATGGTATAATTTTAAAGTTTGGTTTAAATCATTTTAAGTTTAAATTGTTACCAGACTTAAAGTGCGATTTCAAGCAGTTGCAGAGATGCTAGAATTTTAAATAGCTTTTTTCAACATTTTCTGTTTAGCTAAATTATTCCATAAAGAATTGCTAAATTGATAATTTATAATCAAATTTAAATTATATTTCAGCTGCATTCATATTTAATATAGTCTTGTCAAATCTCATGCCTCATTTTCTAACTAAGCAATGTTCTATCTGCATAGGAAATAAAAATTTCCACCATAATTAGTAAAGATTTTATTATTATTATTATTATACATTGTAAAAATTCTCATAAAACTATAGTGTTACTTGACTCCAAATAAAACAGCACATTGGACCACCTCTGTATGTCAGACATGGGAAGACAAACCACAGGAAAGGGAAAAAGAGGTAGAGGAGGATCATTTTTTCTATGCAGCTGCTACACTTAATTTGATTGTTATATTTTAAAAAATTACCATTTATGAATATTAACAATTGTTTTATTGATTAAAGTTCAAATATTTTAATAAATATGAACTACAGTTCATATTTATTGTGCAGCAAATTACAGGCACTGAATTATTTGGGCTACAACTTATTCCTTGAGCAAAATGACACACAAAACATAGCATAAATAAAAAGCAAAAGATACTGAAATCTCTCTAATAGGTTGTTGTTTTTTGTTTTTGCTAGTATTGTATACGTGCAAGAGGAAAAAAATAGGCATTTTTGTGTGGGTGATGCATCTGAAAACAAAAGTACAAGTAAGAAAAGTACCTTCCTGTTGGTAAAAATTACCTGGTTCTTTGTGCCATTTTTGGCAATGCAGCATGCAACTGCTTTAACATGCATTCAGTAATGTAGAAAAACAAAATATTTCTAACATGTGACAAACAAAAATACAGAACATTAGTTTGTATTATTAAGGCTTTTAGAGGCATGCAGAAAATATACAGTGCAATTAATGTTTCATGCAAGCTTTGGTGTGATTACAATTTTACATGTATATGCATGGTGTAATACACAGCTGATTTTTAGATCACCATTCAGAGGAAAACATCCCCCTTCCCCATAAACCTGCCAAGAAACTATTTTTTATTTTTAGTGGAACATTCCCTAAATCAGTGGACATTGAGAAGAACATCTGTCATTTGTATTTAATATGACAACTCTCTTATCATACACAACCATACTCATACCAAACAGTTTGGTTATCTTCAGAAACCAGTAAAGGGGATTCAATCTTGCTAGTATTTACACATGCAGAAGAAGCAGTACATTCACTATTTAGAACTGACTGTGGGTTACTGTTATCAGACTTATGGTCATCTGAAGACTGATTAGTTACCTTTGCTGTAGACCTTTGAGGTAATCCACTTATATTACTAACTAATTCAGTGTTAAGGGATAAAAATGTCTGTGACACATGAGCCACAGTAAATGTCCCTGTGCTATCAATAGTTGATATACCAACTTTACCACCGAACACATTAGTGCTTGAAGTTTTGTCAACATTTGACTTTCCCATCCTTGAATTCCTAGGCTTCTCAGATTTATACCCCGAGTGATCTGGTTTAACTATATTATCTAAATCATTTCGTGGAACAGAATCTACATTATAAGATGTATAATGAAAAAAATTAGAGGACTGCTGGTGTGCACAGTACTCACTAGATGCTGATGGAATGCTTCTATCAGCTGTAGATGGTGCTGGATCAATTGATACAGGCTGCCTACTGTCCTTAGATAAAAAATCATGAATGCTTGTCCTTCGAGTAGTTCCTTCTGCTGTAGAAATCACACTGCTTGCACGAGGTAAGGTAGCATAAGGGCTGCAATCTTTTGATTGTCGTTGTGATGGATCTGTTTGTACTTTTTCTTTGATTGACTTGACCTTTCCTTGAGTACCTGACATCAATTTTATTGGAGAGCTGGTAAAGTAGGTATCTTCAGTTTTACGAGGGCTGGGCCTTACAAGCTGTTCAGGTTTACCTGACCTTCCATCTGAGAAGTCAACTGTGTTTTTCACACTTAATGACCTGACGATACCACTGCTGACAGACGACTGTTTCCTTAGCTTTTCTTTTCCTGCCAACTCAGCAGACTCAGACAAACTTTTCATTACTTCATCTAAAAGATTCTCTTGGCTTGCACACTTTATCTGTCAAAACATATCCAAACAGCTTATTGTGTAGTTCTGATTTAATTTTTAAATTTACAAGATATTTTAGTCATCTTTATTGCATGAAAGTGAAAAACAATTAGATTTTATTTAAATACTACATTTATTTGAATCGCTTAAGACTATTCATTAGTGGCAAACCTGCAAGTGATGATTTTACCTCTTAAATTTGAATTGTATACAACTTTGAGCTCTCTTATAGATTGGCTATAAGGAAACATTACTACCTTGGAAACTAGACATCTGTGAAAGGCTGCAACTATCTGGAGTTCATGAGATATTACTTCTCCTCTGATATCAAGTAGCTCAACCAATCAACTAATTAGAACCTCACACTCACATCTTCTCTCCTGCCTTCCTTTTCACTAACTAATTGATAATTTCCTTAACAATTTGAACAATATGTACCAGTGTTTTGAACCTAAGACTAGTGTGTGGGGTTCTGGATTTCTGAACCAGGTTCAAGTGGCTGGAAGAAATCCAATATGCAAAGTTGGAAGAAAGTTTCCTTTTCTGTTCAACCAGCTCCATCCATCTGGAACTCATAGGCTACGTCTAGTAGTACTCAAAATCTTGACCAGGAGGAATTTTAAATTAAATCATGACCTCATTTTCTCATGGAAAAAGTAAAGAGGTGGCTTGGTAATAGCTCTTAAGCATCAGGGAATTCACCAGTTCAATGATCGCTAGGACCCAGTGGTCTGAAGCAATGCTTGCAATTCTTGAAATCATAAAGGACAAAAAGTCCTCAAAGGATGGAGTAAAGGGGGAAGAAAGACAAGGATTTGGATACTCAAAGACTAGGTCAGTGTTCTCTGGAGCATCCTCAAATTCACTGACTAAATATGGCCCCCACCAGCAGGTCAGTCTACAAAGGTCTAGAAGGAAGAGTGTTGTCTTCTGTGGCAGGACCAGAATGACTTCTCCAGTTGGGTGGGTCTTTGCTGATAGCAAGCTCTTGAAGAGGACTTCTGAAAGTGTCTGTTACGCAATCTAACTGAAGATTTCCTCTGGCAAACAGGCTAATTCAAACCTAGAGTCCTAGCCATTGACTTTGTGCTTTTCTTTTTTTTCCCCCCCAAAATTCCAATAATCAGCAAAGCACTTAAGAAAAGGTTTAACATTAAGCATGTGAAATGAGACAATCATGGGGAACAGGGATGCACCTAAGCATGTGCTTACATACCTTGCTAAATCAAAGCTCAAGTCATCTGTCTTCAAAAGTGAAGTCCACAACTTTTGCCTGGGCCTCAACTTAGAGACCAGAATTCCTGAGTCAGTAGGGTGTCCTAAGGAAGGGAGTCCTAACCAAAGTCCCACCAGTTTTGTCTGAGATATCACAGAAACTGTTGGAAACAGTCTGGCCTTTTTTTAAACAACTCCGGAGATTCCTGTTTCTTAAGTCAGGAATGTACTGGTCCCAAAAGGTGGCTCTGGACCAGGAAAAAAATTATATCTGTCTATAACTGCCACCATTCATAATGTCAGGGAAGATGAAGAATAAACTTTTATTCCAAATATGACCAATCATTTGGACTCAATGACATCTTCCCATTTCTAGTTTTCTCACTTGCAACAGAGATCACAAGTGAGTACATTATAGGATGCTGGTAAAATAAATCAAATCCCTCCTTGAGAATTTGGTATGAAGGATTCACATTTCCTTGAGACAGAAATACCATAGGCAGGAGTGGTTCGACACCTCTTTAGCTAGCTTCAACAAACCTCCATTGACTGGGAGGGCTATTCTTCCTTTCTCTTGGACTTCCAGGAAGTGGTGGCTTCCTGGCCAAAAGTACTAAAAGGATATTGTAGGAGCAGATTTTTGATAACCCAGAGCCCAGTAACATGTTTAAACACTGCCAGCAGCTGGAGTACCAATTGTTATGCTTATTGCTGAAAGCAGCTAAAAGGAGGCCTTTCTGACACCTCAGCACAGCTAACAGACCAGGAGGGGAGGGTGAAGTGAGTGACTTCAAGGAGAAAACATGACCCTCTGTCCTCCTGACATGAGTTGTATTTACACAGCATGCAGTTCTGCAAGATGGAAAGTCTGGCAATAGTTAACTAATGCTACACAGCTGGTTAACTGATGGAAAGTTCCCCTACCTGACATATGGAAAATTGCCCACCTGACAGGCTGGAAATCTCCACCCTTAATTTAACTTCTGCTCAGCAATTTTGTTAATGAACAAGCTATGTAATACTAACAAGTTGGATATAAAATCAGGAAGAAATCTGAGTTCAATGGACACTTGAACATTTGAACACCTCAAGTTCCCTTGCAGCCGGCCACTGGACGCCTGCAGTTATCCACTTGAGACCTCCCCAAGACCATGGGTAAATATGAATTTCTTGGGGTGTTTTACTAATCTGTTGCAGACATGTGTAAGTGCTTGAGACTAAGTAAAGTATAGCTTTAAGTGAAAGCACTCTTGTATTGTCCCGTTTGTACCAACCATCTATCGGTCGGACGGCCATATCTCCATTGATTTATTTCCTGACACCACCTCGCACAGTTACCTAGAACTTTGGATTGAAAGAACCCCGGGAAACAATATCAGGAGTTACAGACATTCATCCCATCAAAACTAGAAAGAGCCTAGCATCAATTGGAGATGTTGAAACAGGCAAGACAGCCTCCTTAGATGATGAGTTAGAGGGGGGAAACCTCTGAAGACAATCCCACCACTTTCTCCACCTTCATGAGGAGGGCTGTGACAGCAGTTCTCAGTGAAGAAAATTAGCAGGCAGTAAGAGGAAAGGAAACCACTTTGGGGCAAATGACTGCCCTCCCGCCACTACTGATGAGTATGTTCAGCTGCAGCACTTAGGACAGGAGCCCTCAACTTTTCTTTCCTAATATGGTCATGAGGGAAGCAGCAACCACTTACAAATTGTTACACTTTGTATTTATTTCTTTTAAAATTATATCAGGAGTGCCCCAGTCTCCTTTTACTGGGGATGCACAGCCAGAGTTAAGTACACTCCCTGCCATCTAACCAGCTCTACTAATCCCAGGTGGGCAGCAACTGTTTTTCCCCACTGCACACTGAACCAGAATGCCACTTCGCTCCTACTTAGCATACCATCTCATATTACTTTCTGTAGCCATCACCCTCCTTTTTCTATTTTCCTTAACAAAAACTAAATTTTGGACCTGAAAATGAAGGGCTTTTCTATAGGAACATTTAGTTTGCAGCAAGCTGTGGTTTAAATCTACCCCACACTAGCTTGCCACAGACTGTCTGTATCGACACTCATCAGTTCACTAATGCACTTCGATATAGTCCTGATTAAAAAAAGACTATATCAAAGTGTATAAACAAACTATTAATGCATGTCAGCAGGGTTCACATGGACAGACACAGGCTAGTGCAGGATACAGTCACACATCCAGCTTGCCATGAACTAATTGTTTATGTAGACAAACTATTATTTGACAGTGTCTTTTTAAAAGAATTTTAAGGGGATCCTGCAATGGCATACACTATAAGTAACATATTAAATCTGTGCATAAATATAGGGTATTGTATAGCCCTAAAATTAAAATAATTTTTTTTAACTAACCTCTGTAGAAGTAATCTTGTTGCTTTCTTCTAAAAACTGCTGCAGAGTAACAACCTCACTTCCAGGAGAACCAGTTTTGATCTTCTGCTTTCCTTGATTATCTATTGTTTCAGGCATTTTTTCCTGGATCATGAGACTTGACTTGGTGTGACTTTTCAAATACTGGATGGGGCTGCTGCTGGTGCTAGACCAAGCCTCATGTTCATGAAGCAGACTAAATTCTCCACTGCTGTGACTTTGTGGCCTACTTTGGTTGTTAACTCCACCTGCTTTTGGGGAAAACAATATTAAATGTTCTATAATAAAAATTACATGAAAATAATTGAACAGCACATTCTGAACAATATCTGGAGGATTATTAGATGTCATTTAATCAGGGCTGGCTCTAGGCATCAGCAAACCAAGCATGTGCTTGAGGCGGCACAATTTTTTTTTTTGCACTTTGGTAGTTGTGCTCCCGGAGGGTTTTTTTTTTTTTTTTTTTTTTTTTTGCTTGGGGCGGCCAAATGCCGGCCCTGCATTTAATAATGCCTGTTTTATATAATTTTTTTAAAATGTTGAAGACTCTAATTGTCCTATATTACTCAGATCAAATATCCTATTCTGAAATCATGTTATAAAATGCAATTTCATTCCCTTGGCTTATCTGTTACAACTTTGCAACCTGATTTTTTCAATGGAAAAAAAGCACCCTTCACTTGAAATTTGATTCTAAGAGGTTAAATGTATACAGAAGACTTTATGATTCAGTTCATGTTCAGCAACTCTGTAAAGTGGATATTGTCATCTGCTACTCATGTGACATCTTATATAAATGAGATAGAAAAGGTGGAACATGAACCATAGGACCGGGACCTTGAGAGGTCATCGAGTCCAGTCCCCTGCACTCAGGGCAGAACTAAGTATTATGTAGACCACCCCTGACAGGTGTTTGTCTAACCTGCTCTTAAAAATCTCCGATGATGGAGATTCCATAACCTCTCTGGGCAATTTATTCCAGTGCTTAACCACCCTGATAGTTAGGAATTTTTTCCTAATGTCCAACTAAACCACCCTTGCTGCAATTTCAGCCCACTGCATCTTGTCCTAACCTGAGAGGTTACGGAGAATAACTTTTCTCCTTCCCCCTTTTAACAACCTTTTATGCACTTGAAAACTGCTACCATGTCCCCTTTCAGTCTTCTCTTCTCAAGACTAAACAAACCCAGTTTTTTCAATCTTCCCTCATGGGTCATCTTTTAATCATCCTTGTTGCTCTTCTCTGGACTATCTCCAACTTGTCCACATCTTCCCTGAAATGTGGCACCCAGAACTAGACACAATATTCCAGTTGAGGCTTAATCAGCACGGAGTAGAGCAGAAGAATTACTTCTCATGTCTTGCTTACAACACTGCAGTTAATAACCCCAGAATGATGTTTGCTTTTTTTTCCCCCCATGTTGACTCATATTTAACTTGTGATCCACTATGACCCCCAGATCCCTTTCTGCAGGACTCCTTCCTAGGTAGTCATTTCCCATTTTATATGTGCACAACTGATTGTTCCTTCCTAAGTGAAGTACTTTGCATTTGTCCTTATTGAATTTCATCCTGTTTTCATCAGTCCATTTCTCCAGTTTGCCCACATCATTTTGAATTTTAATCCTATTCTCCAAAACATTTGTGATCCCTCCCAGCTTGGTATTGTCCACAAACTTGAAGAAAATGACTGCCAATTCTTCAACAGAATTTTCTAGAAAGGCTCCTCTAGAGAGGTTTTCCTTATATTGTCAATGTTAGTTTATTACAATTGTGACCTGAAGGAGGAACATAGCAGTAAGTGCAAAAAACCCTGCTGCTATAACAATTTTCTTTGATTTTCAATCTTTCTTATAGGATCAGAGTAAAAGATACTGGTGAATAGTAAACTGCTCTCTACCCTTTTTGTTATTTCTGAATAATGTAATTATATTTGAAGAAAGGAAAATTGTCTACAATAGAAACTGTTGATGTACCATATACAATCTGGGGCACAAGTTAACTCAGGGAATCTTTCACAGTAGAGAGTAACAAAATCAATAAAGCAAAAAAACGCTGTTCTAGTATTCACTTCTAAATTACCAATAAACAGATATTATCAAGAAAGTACAGTAACTCCTAACTTAAAGTCATCCTGGTTAGGGTTGTTTCATTGTTACGTTGCTGATCAATTAGAGAACATGCTCGTTCAAAGTTGTGCAATGCTCCCTTATAATGTTGTTTGGCAGCTGCCTGCTTTGTCTACTGCTTGCAGAAAGAGCAGCCCATTGGAGCTAGATGGTGGGGGCTTAGCGCCAGGGTGGACCAGCAGTCCCCCTATCAGCTCCCTGGGCGGCAGCTGCCCAGCAGGCTATCAATTGCCAGGAAGTTCAGCTGTCCCTCCTCCCACTGCTACGTGCTACTCCTGCCCTCTGCCTTGGAGCTGCTCCTGGGAGCCTCCTGCTTCCTATGCAGAGGGGGGAGGAGGAAGGGTGCTAATGTCAGGGTGTCCACTTCCCACCACTCTTGTACCTTATCGCCACAGAGCAGGATGGGGACATGACAGGGCTCAGGATGGAGGGAGTTTGCTGGCAGCAACTGCTGTTTCAACTTGTTGATCTACTTAAAAAAGCAGTGTACTTAGAGTGGGGTCAGCATATTTAAAGGGGCAATGCGTGTCTCTCTCACAAACATGGTGTGTGTCTCTGTCTCTCTCTGCCATGCTGTCTCCCCTCCCTCCATTCTTGCTGACTTGTAGAGTGTGAGGCTACATTAACAACAATATGCTAACCCTTGAGGGCTCAGCCAAGTGCTAGTTCATCATTTAGCAGTAAGGCATTCCCTGGGAAATATCCCACCCTCTGACTTCACTACCTCAATCAAGCTTCACAATCATCATTGCTTTGTACAGTATTAAATTGTTTAAAACTTATACAGTGTATATATGTGTGTGTGTGTGTATATATATATAGTCTTTTGTCTGGAGAAAGATATTTCCCTGGAACCTACCCCCCCCCATTTACATTAATTCTTATGGGGAAATTGGATTCACTTAACATCGTTTCGCTTAAAGTAGCATTTTTCAGGAACATAACTACAACGTTAAGCGAGGAGTTATTGTATTAGTCAAATACATTCTATGAAGTCTCATGAATGGATGCTACTCTAACATGTTCAGCATTCTTCAGCTAGCAGTAAATATAAAATCTTGTGGAATGCCCATCACAAACAGGATTAAAATGTTTAAAAAAAATCTATATTAATACACCTCTACCCCGATATAACGTGACCCGATATAATGCGGGTTCGCATACAACACGGTAAAGCTCTGATACGCTGCTCTGAGCAGCGTGTTAAGCGTGCCGGGCCAGGCCAGGGCTGAGGGGTTGGATAAGGGGCAGAGGGTCTCGGGGAAGTAAGGGGCTCCCCCCCCAGGGTCTGGGGGGCAGGAGCTGTGGGAGGGCACTTTTGGGGGCTCCGCAGTCCCAGAGTGGCCTGGGGGATTAGCGGGGGGGCCGGGAGCAGCCCGCTCTGCTTCCCTCACCCCGGCCCCAGCTGTGTCGCTCAAGGGAGGAGGCTTGGGGGAAGGGATTCCCCCCGCACTCACCAGCAGCGACATGGCTGGGGCGGGGGCAAGGAAAGCGGAGCAGGCTGGGGCCGCGTCGCTCCACTTCCCGCCGCAGGTGAGTGCGGGGGGGCATCCTTTCCTCAACCTCCCTCCAGTCACCGACAGCGGGAAGCGGAGCGCTGCAGCTGGGCAGTGGCGGAGTGGAGCAGGCTGGGGCCGGGCTGCTCCGCATCCCGCTGCTGCCGGTGAGTACCTGTCAGGGGGCAGGGTGTGTGGATAGGGGTCGGAGCAGTCACGGGACAGGGGGGTGGGTAGGGGATGGGGTCCGGGGGGTGATTAGGGATGGGGGTCTCTGGAGGGGGCGTCAGGGAACAAGGAATGGGGGGGGGGCAAAGCAAGCTTGATATAACGCGGTCTCACCTATAACACAGTGAGATTTTTTTGCCTCCCGAGGACCGCGTTATATCAGGTTAGAGGTGTACATGAAATATAGGGAATACTGCTAATAGTGTAGTAACATTATCTAGTTTTCAAAGGCAAAATTTAAAAGTTTGTAAAGGTAACTGCATTTTATTATATACACATCTCTATATACCTTATAGTTATTTTGGTTAGTGTGTTGTATATTTTTACAGATTTTATTTCAGAGATAAGATAAGAAACACACAGATAAGATACAAAAAATTAAGGAGTATTATTTCCCTGTTTAAAATGTAATTGAATTGAAATTAATTTTATGGCTAAATATTTTTTTTAAGAGAATATTTCTTTTTCTATAGTTAAGTCCAAAGCAGATAGCAAAGAGTTACAAAGGGATCTCATAATACTGAGTGACTGGGGAACAAAATGGTAGATGAAATTCAATATTGATAAATGCAAACTAGTGCACATTGGACAACATAAAAATCCCGACTATACATGTTTTTAATTAAGTAAATACTAATGGGAATTGTGTGATCATGGGAGACTAACTTCCCAGATATAGACTGGAGGACAAGTGCTAGGGCTCAGATTTTCCTAGATGCGATAGCTGATGGATTCCTTCACCAAGTAGTTGCTGAACCAACAAGAGGGGATGCCATTTTAGATTTGGTTTTGGTGAGTAGTGAGGACCTCATAGAAGAAATTGTTGTAGGGGACAACCTTGGTTCGAGCGATCATGAGCTAATTCAGTTTAAACTAAATGGAAGGATAAACAAAAATAGATCTGTGACTAGGGTTTTTGATTTCAAAAAGGCTAACTTTAAAAAATTAAGGAAATTAGTTAGGGAAGTGGATTGGACTGAAGAAAAAATGGTTACTCACCTTTGTAACTGTTGTTCTTTGAGATGTGTTGCTCATATCCATTCCAATTAGGTGTGCGCACGCCGCGTGCACGATCATCGGAGAAATTTTCTACCCTAGCAACACCCAGTGGGTCAGCTGTGGAGCCCCCTGGAGTGGCGCCTTCATGGCGCTGGATATATACCCCAGCCGACCCAGCGCCCCCTCAGTTCCTTCTTGCCGGCTACTCCGACAGTGGGGAAGGGGGCGGGTTTGGAATGGATATGAGCAACACATCTTGAAGAACAACAGTTACAAAGGTGAGTAACCGTTTTTTCTTCTTCAAATGCTTGCTCATATCGATTCCAATTAGGTGACTACCAAGCCTTACCTAGGCGGTGAGGTCGGAGTGAGACATCGCTGTGTGCAAAACTGCTGAACCAAATGCACCAGCGCATAGTGAGCAGTGAAGGTGTGGGCTGATGACCAAACTGCAGCTCTACAAATGTCCTGGATCGGGACTTGAGCCAGGAAGGCAGTCGAAGAGGCTTGGGCCCTCGTGGAGTGGGCGGTGAGGCATGGCGCTGGGACACCAGCCAGGTCGTAGTAAGCACGAATGCAGGACGTGATCCAAGAGGAGAGACGTTGGGAGGAGAGCAGTCGGCTACTGCAACAAAGAGTTGTGTCATCTTTCGAAATGGTTTCGTATGCTCAATATAGAAAGCAAGGGCCCTGCGCACGTCCAAGGAGTGCACACGCTGGTCTTGGCGCGTGGCTTAGGATCGAAGACTGGGATGAAATATATCCTGGTTCACATGAAAAGCTGATACAACCTTGGGAAGGAAGGCAGGGTGGGGGCGAAGCTGCACCTTGTCTTTATGGAAGACTGTGAACGGAGGCTCAGATGTGAGGGCCTTGAGTTTAGAAACACGCCTTGCTGAAGTGATGGCTACAAGGAAGACTATCTTCCAAGATAGGTAAAGGAGCGAGCAGGTAGCCAATGGCTCGAATGGGGGTCCTGTGAGCTTGGAGAGAACCAGGTTAAGATCCCACGCTGGAACGGGTTGGCGTTGCTGTGGGTAAAGGCGGTCTAAGCCCTTGAGGAATCTGACAACCATCGGGTTAGAGAAGACCAAGGAAGCGTGTTCTCCTGGATGGAACGCTGATATAGTGGCCAGGTGAACACTGACTGAAGATATCGCCAGGCCCTGCTGTCTCAAGGACAGGAGATACTCGAGTATAATTGGAATAGACGCCTGCAAAGGGGGCGTGGCTTGCTGGTCGCACCAACAGGAGAACCGCTTCCACTTGACTAAGTAAGTGGTCCGTGTAGAGGGCTTTCTACTTCCCAATAGAATCTGTTGCACTGGATGTGAGCATTGTAGCTCTGTCCGATTCAGCCACGGAGCATCCATGCTGTAAGGTCGGGGTGACACAATCGGCCGTGGTCCTGGGAGATCAAATCTGGGCACAAGGGAAGCGTGATCGGAGTTTGAACCGATAGCTCCAGAAGCGTGGTGTACCAGTGCTATCTTGGCCAAGTTGGAGTGACTAGAATCACACGTCCCTGGTCTCTGCGTAGTTTGAGCAGTACCCTGTGGACCAGTGGGAATGGAGGGAAAGCATAAAACAGCTGGTCTTTCCACGTTAGAAGGAAAGCGTCTGACAGGGAGCCCGGAGATCGCCATTGTAGGGAGCAGAACACGTGGCACTTTCTGTTGGCTCATGATGCGAACAGGTCTACCTGGGGAAATCCTCACCTCTGGAAGATGGAATAGATGATGTCCGGGCGAATCGACCACTCGTGCGTCTGGAAGGATCTGCTGAGACGGTCCGCCAGAGTGTTCTGGACTCCAGGGAGGAACGATGCCAGGAGATGTATCGAGTGGGCAATGCAGAACTCCCACAGGTGAATGGCCTCTTGGTATAGGGGAGACGATCGGGCTCCTCCTTGCTTGTTGATGTAGAACATGGCCGTGGTGTTGTCTCTGAGGACTAACACGCAGCGGCCATGCAGGAGACCGAGAAATGCCTGACAGGCTAGGCGCACCGCCATCAGCTCTCGAACACTGATGTGCAGAGCTAGTTGGGATGCGGTCCACAGGCCTTGGGTATGGTGCTCCCTGAGATGAGTGCCCCAACCTAGAGATGAGGCGTCCGTGACCAGGTGCAGGGAGGGTTGTGGGGCGTGAAACGGCACTCCTGCACAAACCGCCTTGTGATCCAGCCACCATGTGAGAGAGGTCAAGACCGAGTTCGGAATTGTGACCACCATGTTCAGGCTGTTCTGAGAAGGGCGAATCACTGAGGACACCCAGGCCTGAAGTTGACGAAGCTGAAGTCTGGCATGTCTGGTTATGTAAGTGCAAGAGGCCATGTGACCCAACAGACCGAGGCACATCCTTACAGTGGTAATCAGGAAGGCCTGGAGTCCGTGGATGATGTTCGCGATGGTGCGAAACCGAGTGCCTGGCAGAAGAGCTCGGGCGAGTGTGGAGTCTAAGACTGCCCCGATAAACTCTATTCTCTGGGTCGGCACCAGAGTGGACTTCTCTTTGTTGAGTGGAATGCCTAAGTCGTGGAATGTTTGTAGTATTATCTGGACGTGCGCCTGAACTTGCTCTCTGGTGCGGCGGCGGACTAGCCAGTCGTCTAGATACGGGAACACCTGTATCCTTTGTCGCCGAAGGTATGCTGCCATGACAGCCATACATTTGGTGAACACTCTCGGAGCCGCGGACAGTCCGAAGGGAAGGACAGCAAATTGGTAGTGTACCTTGTTTACTACAAAACGAAGGAAGCGCCTGTGAGGGGGGTAGATCGCTATATGAAAATATGCATCCTTCATGTCGAGGGCGGCGTACCAGTCCCCAGGATCCAGGGAAGGGATGATGGTCCCCAAGGAGACCATGCGGAAATTCAACTTTACTATGAATTTGTTGAGTCCGCGTAAGTCTAAAATGGGTTGCAGACCTCCTTTTGCTTTGGGGATCAGGAAGTAGCGGGAGTAAAACCCCTTGCCCTTTAACTCTGGGGGAACCTCCTCTATGGCCCCCATAGAGAGGAGCCCAAAAACCTCCTGTATAAGGAGATGCTCGTGAGAAGGGTCCCTGAAGAGGGACGGGGAGGGAGGGTGGGAGGGGGGAAACGAAGAAAACTGGAGGGCATATCCCCTCTACACCGTGCGAAGGACCCAACAGTCCGAAGTTATAAGGGACCAAGCACAGTGGAAACGAGAGAGGCGATCCCGAAACAAATGAGATGGACCCAGGGTAGTGGCTGGTGCGCCGTCCTCGGGCGCAGCTTCAAAAGTTTTGCCTAGGTCCTGAAGGTGGCCTAGGGGGGCCGTGGTTCTGACCGGGTTGGGGTCCGGTCGGCCTCCGTCTACCACCTTGTCCCCGCCTTCTGGGGAAGTCCTGTCTCGGACGAGGAGGAGGAGGGTAGAACCTTTGTGACTGTGGCCTAAAGGGCCTGCGTTGAGGTCCTGGGACATGCATCCCCATGGAGCGCATGATGGTTCTCGAGTCTTTGAGGCTCTGTAACCTAGAGTCTGTCTTGTCCGAGAACAAGCCTTGGCCCTTGAACGGCAGATCCTGCAGGGTCTGCTGCCGTTCTGGCGGTAGCCCCGAAACCTGGAGCCAAGAGACACGTCGCATGGCTATTCCAGATGCTAGAGTCCTGGCGGCCGAGACCGCAATGTCGAGGGAGGCCTGCAAGGAGGTTCTAGCCACCTTTTTGCCCTCCTCCACCAGGGCCCCGAACTCCTCCCTTGAGTCCCGGGGAACCAACTCTTTGAATCTACCCATGGAAACCCATGAGTTATAATTGTACCGACTTAAGAGCGCCTGTTGGTTTGCGGTCCTGAGCTGCAGACCCCCCGCCGAATAGACCTTGCGTCCAAACAAATCAAAGCGCTTAGCGTCCTTTGATTTGGGCACTGCCGCCTGCTGGCCATGGCGCTCTCTGGCGTTCACTGATGAGACTACCAGTGAACATGGTGGGGGATGCGTGTAGAGGTACTCATAGTCTTTAAAGGGCACAAAGTACTTCCTCTCTACCCTCTGGCAGTTGGAGGGATGGAGGCCGGGGTTTGCCATAGGGCCGTAGCGTTAGCCTGAATTGTTCGGATAATGGGCAGCGCCACCCAGGTTGGGGCATCAGATGAAAGGATGCTCACCACCGGGTCCTCTACCTCCGCTATCTCCTCGGCCTGTAGGTCCATATTTCTTGCCACCCTACGTAACAAGTCTTGGTGGGCACGAAGATCTATAGGAGGTGGGCCTGACGGTGTTGTACCCGCCACTGCCTCATCTGGGGAAGATAAGGACGACGCCTCAGGGGGTAAGGGATCTGTGTGAGGGTCCGGCTCCAAGGGACTTGGAGGTGCAGGATCCTCTGCGCCAGGGTCTGGTTCCTGCGTGGGCGTCAGGGCCGGAGCCTCCATACCCCCTGGGGGAGGATGGGAGATGGTGGCCTCAGGAACCCTGGGCTCAGAGTGAGCCGAACGAGAGGCCGCTAGTGGAGCCCCTTGAGCCTGGTGATACGCCCAAGGGGTCCAGAAAGACCAATGCGTAGGGTCTTGTGGAAGGTTGTCTGCCCCCTCCTGCCAGTGACCCAAGTCGTCTGCGGCTTGACCCTGAGCAGGGTACGTTGAACGGGCAGCCCCTACAGAAGAGTGAGACGCCGATCTCGAGGGCCAGGGCGGTGCCGAGCGTGGGTCCAGGGAAACGTCCTGGTACGGTGCCGAGCGGTGCCGATCAATTGGCGAGCGGTCTCTGCGTGGTGCCGGTGAACGGTACCGGGATCGAGAATGGTGCCGATATGCATGTCGGTACCGGGATCCGGATCTGGACGATGAAGACCGTCTGTAACCTCGGTGCCGGGAGCAGCCTCGGGAATGTGAGCGGCGCTCATACCGGTGCCGAGAGCTGTGCCTTGACTCCGACCGGTACCGATGCTCGGGTCGGTGCCAAGAAGAGGACCGGTGCCGGGAGGTAGATCTGTGCCGCGAGTACGACTGGCGCCGAGATGGAGATCGGTGCCGGGACTGCGAGCGGCGTCGAGACCTGCTCCGAGACCGGGAGCGGAGCCGCGAGTCCACGCCCAGAGAGGGTGGCCGTATCAGGGTAGGCTTGCCCCTGGACTGTACCGTACGAAGGGCATGCGGTGCCGTGGGTTGAGAAGGCGCCGGCTCCGTGAGGGCGATGAGGTCTCTCGCCGTGGCAAACGTCTCCGGTGTAGAAGGGAGACAGGGCTCCACCCCCTGACGAGGCGGTGAGCCAGTACGCACTGGACTCAATGGCTCTACACCCGGCGCCGGAGTCAACGGTGCTGATGATACTTGCACCCTCTAGCGTTCGGAAGCCGGGTGTGGCTCTATCACCGGTGCGGGGGGAGCCGGTGCCTGTTGGATGGCAGCGTCCTGAGTTTTACAGGGCCTTTTATGTCCCGGAGACAGGGACCGGCGCTGAGGGGCTTGCGGCGGACGCGGTGCCGAGGGAGGACGGTGCCATGACGCCTTTTCCGCGTCTGCCCGTGGTGCAGTACCGGACGGAGCCGCTGGGGCACTACGCACGGAGGCGCTCGGTGCCGGAACCTGGCGCGCTGAAGGAGGATCTGGGCTAAGTGCCACTTCCATGAGGAGTTGCTTAAGCCTGAAGTCCCACTCCTTTTTCGTCCTTGGCCTGAAAGCCTTGCAAATCTTGCACTTATCCGTTTGGTGAGACTCCCCTAAGCACTTCAGACAAGAGTCATGGGGGTCTCCCGTTGGCATAGGCCTAGCACATGTTGCGCACGGCTTAAAGCCGAGAGCCTTGGGCATGAGCCCGGCTGTGCGCTGGGGGGGGAAAAGGGGGGAACAAAGGCCCCCTTAACCCCCGCTAACTACGAAAAACTATTTATAACTATTAACAACAACTGCTAATCTAAAAAGCACAATTAACAACTATCTACAAGAATCAACGGGTAAAGCTAGGGAGAGTGGAGAACAGCTATGCCGCGCTCCACATTTCCAACGACCGTCACGGGCGGTAAGAAGGAACTGAGGGGGCGCTGGTCAGCTGGGGTATATATCCAGCGCCATGAAGGCGCCACTCCAGGGGGCTCCACAGCCGACCCACCGGGTGTTGCTAGGGTAGAAAATTTCTCCGACGATCGTGCACGCAGCGCACGCACACCTAATTGGAATCGATATGAGTAAGCACTCGAAGAAAAACTTGTGAATCTAAAGGTGGAGGAGGCCTGGAATTACTTCAAGTCAAAGTTGCAGAAACTATCAGAAGCCTGCATCCCAAGAAAGGGGAAAAAATTCATAGGAAGGAGTTGTAGACCAAGCTGGATGAGCAAGCACCTCAGAGAGGTGATTAAGAAAAAGCAGAAAGCCTACAAGGAGTGGAAGATGGGAGTGATCAGCAAGGAAAGCTACCTTATTGAGGTCAGAACATGTAGGGATAAAGTGAGAAAGGCCAAAAGCCATGTAGAGTTGGACCTTGCAAAGGGAATTAAAACCAACAGTAAAAGATTTGATAGCCATATAAATAAGAAGAAAACAAAGAAAGAAGAAGTGGGACTGCTAAACACTGAGGAGGAGTCAAGTATCAGAGGGGTAGCCATGTTAGTCTGAATCTGTAAAAAGCAACAGAGGGTCCTGTGGCACCTTTAAGACTAACAGAAGTATTGGGAGCATAAGCTTTTGTGGGTAAGAACCTCACTTCTTCAGATGCAAGTAATGGAAATTTCCAGAGGCAGGTATAAATCTATATGGAGATAACGAGGTTAGTTCAATCAGAGAGGGTGAGGTGCTCTGCTAGCAGTTGAGGTGTGAACACCAAGGGAGGAGAAACTGTTTGCGTTTTACTGAGGATGGAGTGGAGGTTAAGGATAATCTAGGCATGGCCCAATATCTAAACAAATACTTTGCCTCAGTCTTTAATGAGGCTAATGAGGAGCTTAGGGATAATGGTAGGATGACAAATGGGAATGAGGATATGGAGGTAGATATTACCACATCCGAGGTAGAAGCCAAACTCGACCAGCTTAATGGGACTAAATCGGGGGACCCAAATAATCTTCATCCAAGAATATTAAAGGAACTGGCACATGAAATTGCAAGCCTATTTGCAAGAATTTTTAATGAATCTGTAAACTCAGGGGTTGTAATGTATGACTGGAGAATTGCTAACATAGTTCCTATCTTTAAGAAAGGGGAAAAAAAAGTGATCCGGGCAACAACAGGCCTGTTAGTTTGACATCTGTGGTATGCAAGGTCTTGGAAAATTTTTTGAAGGAGAAAGTAGTTAAGGACATTGAGGTCAATGGTAATTGGGAGAAAATACAACATGGTTTTACAAAAGGTAGATCGTGCCAAACCAACCTGATATCCAGGAAAACCGGTCATATGAAAGGAGACTCAAAGAGCTTGGCTTGTTTAGCCTAACCAAAAGAAGGCTGAGGGGAGATATGATTGCTCTCTATAAATATATCAGAGGTATAAATACCAGGGAGGGAGAGGAATTATTTAAGTTCAGTACCAATGTGGACACAAGAACAAATGGATATAAACTGGCCATCAGGAAGTTTAGCCTTGAAATTAGACAAAGGTTTCTAACCATTGGAGAAGTGAAGTTCTGGAACAGCCTTCCAAGGGGAGCAGTGGGGGCAAAAGACATATCTGGCTTCAAGACTAAGCTTGATAAGTTTATGGAGGGGATGGAATAATGGGATAGCCTAATTTTGGCAATTAATTGGTCTTTGACTATTAGCGGTAAATATGCCCAATGACCTGTGATGGGATGTTAGATGGGGTGGGATCTGAGTTACTACAGAGAATTCTTTCCTGGGTGTCTGGCTGGTGAGTCTTGCCCACATGCTCAGGGTTTAGCTGATCACCATATTTGGAGTTGGGAAGGAATTTTCCTCCAGGGCAGATTGGCAGAGGCCCTGGGGGTTTTTCGCCTTCCTCTGCAGAGTGGGGCACAGGTCACTTGCTGGAAGATTCTCTGCACCTTGAAGTCTTTAAACCATGATTTGAGGACTTCAATGGCTCAGACATAGATTTGATACAGGAGTGGGTGGGTGAGATTCTGTGGCCTGTGTTGTACAGGAGGTCAGACTAGATGATCATAATGGTCCCTTCTGACCTTAAAGTCTATGATTCTATGATATAAAATGATGGGGTCTAAATTAGCTGTTATCATTCAAGAAAGAGATCTTGGAGTCATTATGGATAGTTCTCTGAAAACATCCACTCAATGTACAGAGGTAGTCAAAAAAACTAACAGAATGTTGGGAATCATTAGGAAATGAATAGATAAGAAGATAGAAAATATTATATTGCCTCTATATAAATCCATGGTATGCCCACATCTTGAATGCTACGTGCAGATCTGGTCACCCCATCTCAAACAAGATATATTGGAATTGGAAAAGATACAGAAAAGGGCAATAAAAATGATTAGGGGTATGGAGCAGCTTCCATATGAGGAGAGATTAATAAGACTGGGACTTTTCAGCTTGGAAAAGAGATGACGAAGGAGGGATATGATAAAGTTCTATAAAATCATGACTGGTGTGGAGAAAGTAAATAAGGAAGTGTTATTTATTCCTTCTCATAACGCAAGAACTAGGTGTCACCAAATGAAATGAACAGGCATCAGATTTAAAACAAACAAAAGGAAGTATTTCTTCACACAACACACAGTCAACCTATAGAACTCTTTGGCAGAGATTGTTGTGAAGGCCAAGACTATAACAGGGTTCAAAAAAGAACTAGATAAATTCATGGAGGATAGGCCCAACAATGGCTATTAGCCAGGATAGGCAGGGATGGTGTCCCTAGCCTCTGTCTGCCAGAAGCTGGGAATGGGCGACAGGTGATGGATCACTTGATTATTACCTGTTCTGTTCATTCTCTCTGAAGCACCTGGAATTGGCCACTGTCGGACGACAGGATACTGGGCTAGATGGACCACTGATCTGACCCAGTATGGCCATTCTTATGTATGTTCTATCTTAGATTTATTTTAAAATAGTTTCAACTTCATATATTGTAATTGCTCCTATTTTAATATTTACTAAATGCATTTGAAGGTCTATTTTATTAATATTCTTCCCTAATTTGGAAAACGAAGGGCATAAAGCAGTGGTGGGCAACCTGTGGGCTGCACGCAGCCAGTCAGGGTAATCCACTGGCAGGCTGCCAGATGGTTTGTTTACATTTGTACAGCTTCCCGCAGCTTCTAGTGGCTGCGGTTTCCTGGCCAATTGGAGCTGTGGGAAGTGGCTTGGGCCACAGGGATGTGCTCGCTGCCGCTTTCCGCAGCTCCCATTGGCCGGGAAGGACAAACTGCTGCCACTCGGAGCTGCAGGTGGCCATGCAAATGTAAAACAACTGTCTGGCAGCCCGCCAGCGGATTACCCCGACGGGCTACATGCAGCCCGTGGGCCGCAGGTTGCCCACCACTGGCATAAAGTGTTAAAAGAAAAACATGCCATGCATTTTTTATTTTATTTTACTAGACCATCTTACAAACACAGTCATGGAAAAGAAGCACAGATGGCAATTCACCTGCACCATACCTTTGACTTCATGAAGTGAAGCGTTGTTATTGCTATTACTAGTGGATGTTCTGCCACTATCAAGGCTGGCTGGTCTGGAAGCTAAATGAAAAGTAAGGAGACAGAATGATAAACAAAATTTTAGCAGATGACACTATGCCTTTACATTCTGATCACAGAATGCTCTGAGGTAGGAATCATGCACTATTTCACAGGCTGAGCACCCCCACTGTCAACAAAGTGTTGTTTCTTACAGATCAGAAAGCGAAGGGATTACTAGGCAGTCCAAGAGGACACTTTAGTAAAGGATGCTACGGGAACAGTAAGATACAAGGGGAAGAAAAATAGAAAACAGAGTGCATGTTTAGAACTGAAACAGATTTGCTAGTGGGAAACCGGGATTTTACAGAAGAACACACTGGCATGCAGAAAGCTGCTTGTGATTTGGTCACTTACAACAAATTTGACAAGTAACCCTGCACACTGTAGAAATGCCACAAACAGGAGAAGCAAGAGCATCTGCATAGTTAATGTCCTGTGCTCCTCCCCAATATAAGCAGGGGCACTGGAACAATTTGTATAATGAGGGTGCTGAGAGCCATTGAACTAAAACTAAATGCTGTATATAATGGAATCTACTTCAAGCCAGAGGGTGCTGCAGCACCCCCCACACCCCTAGTTCTAGCACCTATTAATACAAGGGAAATAATTGCAGTGTTAATATTTTCCAAAATACTAAATAACAATATTTTATTTCAATTTTGTTTATATTCATTTTAAAATTTTAGTAAAGAAAAATAGTTTGTTTTATTTCTTATAAGTGCTTCTATTTTAGCTTTTTCACTCTGTATTTTTACTTGATGAAAAGACTTATTTTGTACTATGAAATATATAAAACTTTACTTTAAAATCAAGAAATGAATCACTGAAATCTAAAGTTTTTTTTTTAATGCAAGTCAAAATTTCCTTTCTTTCACAATTAAACCCAAATATATTTGAAAATGGGCAAAAAAAATTTGTATTCTGTTAAGATGCATTTCATAGATATCTTCTACTAAATATACACAACTGTTAGTGGAAAGATTATTCTATAAAAAAAGAAAAAGTTATTAGGTTTGAAGAAATGGCATTATATAGTCAAGTCATACGCAAATTATAGAAAACATGCTCACTTGCAATGCTGTAATTCACTGTGTGGGCAAACATCGTTAGCATTCACATCATATATTCTCAATTTATTATTTAATTAAAGTTCACATCTTACCATGAACTCTTGATCCTGTACTAGAATCATCACTAATGCCTTGTGGACTTACATCTTCAAAGGATGTAGTATCTATACATAAAGACATAAAACAGTATATAAATTAAATTTCACAGCAAAAATGTAATTTAAACATTTGTCATCTGTAAAATGTAATGAAATAATTATTTGAAATACAATTCATCTTTGCTTATGTAGCCTTTCTGTAGGAAAAAATCTAATTTTTACAATTAAAGCTATTAAGCCCATTCAATTACTTCTTAGTACTGTAATTCAATTATTCAGGTTGTTTGCTACAGAAGAATATGAAATATGAAGGAGTAAAAACAGATTTATATAAAATTGTTACCAGTATAATCATGACAGAGCAAAAAGCTTCTACCTATACCTTTATTATTTAGCAATTGCTTGGATCTGAAGCCTGAAGAAGAGTTGACAGTTGCAAAGTTGATAGCTGTAGTAGAGAAGGCCATAGCTCCCAATTCTTTTTTCCTTTTACCTGTAGATACATCATCAGGGCCCTCCAGATGCTCAGAACTACCTGTCCATTGTCCTCCTGCTAGGACCATGGACTGCACCAGGTCATTCATGGCTGGGATGCAAATGAAAGCAAATGAATCAGCACGGTTCAATGTATTTTTTTAATTCCTATTTTGTATTGTAAAAAGTTTGACATTTGTCTAAGCATCAATGCATACTGAATATTGAAAGCTACAAACACAAGATCATCCATGTTATGACATGCAATCAGCTCAATGAATGAAAAGTATTACAGGCCATACTTTCAGTTCAGATATGATTTTTAATAAATATTATTAGATACAAGTGCCATGCTTGTGCTGCAATGATATGCAATATATATGTTAGAAGCTTTGATATGTTGTTTTGCAAAGACAAATGGAATGAATAAGGGTAAGATGGGTAGAGGTGCTAACACAACATGAATTTTGGCAATGGTTGGGGTCCTTGTTCAGTGCAGGTTACTGCAGGTATACTGTATTTTGTATTATAGTATTTAAAAGGATCTACTATAGAAGTATCCACCCCCTTTTTAAAAAACAGAACATTTTAGTAAAGAAGAAATGACACACATTTGAAAAGAGTAACAGACCACTTTATATCCTTGCACTATTTTCTCTATAGATTCTTTAAACCAAAAATGTAAGATATTTGTGGTTTATAAAAATGCTTACTAAAAGTGGAATTTAAAACTATTCAAATGTCTAGAGTGCACTGTACATTCATATACACATGCATGCACAATGTGTATATATAATAAATATGTTTACAAATATATAAAATGTAATCACAATAAATTGCGTATGTGTATATATAATATATATATTATTCAGTGCCAAGGTTTTAAAAAAAATCTTACAGCTTCTTGTATTATAGCAGGACTTGCACATTGCAAAATAGTAAAAAAACAGCACAGTCCAGGGGAAAGGTTAGTGAAAAATTAGTAAAGGAAGCCAGTGTAGCCATTTAAAAGAAGCTGAACTGTCAAAGTCTTACACATGGAGCGACGGTAGATGGCCTTCATTTTGTCTTTTTCCTTCGGTCTGTTCCTCAAAAAGGGCAGTCTTTTCAGTGCAATCACTTTTATGTCATAGCATGAGGAAAAACGGAAACAGGGAAATGAAAGAAAAAAGGGAGAAGAACAGATGGAAGTTAATGTTGAAACTAAGGATAGAAATGAATGTTTGAGCTTCAGCTATGTATGCTATGCTAAAAACTATTATTCTCATGCTGCTGAGTGATAATGAAATATGAAAACTACGCTATGAAACCTTCAATATACTCAGAAAAGCACTGAAGACAATGGAGAGAAACGTAATATACTTTCGTATCAGAGGGGTAGCCATGTTAGTCTGAATCTGTAAAAAGCAACAGAGGGTCCTGTGGCACCTTTAAGACTAACAAAAGTATTGGGAGCATAAGCTTTCGTGGGTAAGAACCTCACTTCTTCAGATGCAAGTAATGGAAATCTCCAGAGGCAGGTATAAATCAGTATGGAGATAACGAGGTTAGTTCAATCAGGGAGGGTGAGGTGCTCTGCTAGCAGTTGAGGTGTGAACACCAAGGGAGGAGAAACTGCTTCTGTAGTTGGATAGCCATTCACAGTCTTTGTTTAATCCTGATCTGATGGTGTCAAATTTGCAAATGAACTGGAGCTCAGCAGTTTCTCTTTGGAGTCTGGTCCTGAAGTTTTTTTGCTGTAAGATGGCTACCTTTACATCTGCTATTGTGTGGCCAGGGAGGTTGAAGTGTTCTCCTACAGGTTTTTGTATATTGCCATTCCTGATATCTGACTTGTGTCCATTTATCCTCTTGCGTAGTGACTGTCCAGTTTGGCCAATGTACATAGCAGAGGGGCATTGCTGGCATATGATGGCATATATAACATTGGTGGACGTGCAGGTGAATGAGCCGGTGATGTTGTAGCTGATCTGGTTAGGTCCTGTGATGGTGTTGCTGGTGTAGATATGTGGGCAGAGTTGACATTGAGGTTTGTTGCATGGGTTGGTTCCTGAGTTAGAGTTGTTATGGTGCGGTGCGTGGTTGCTGGTGAGAATATGCTTAAGGTTGGCAGGTTGTCTGGCAGGTTTTATACAATGATTATTCATTAAGATTTAGAAAGGGCCAAAACAATTGATTATGCAAAGTTTGGAAGATAAAAATATGGGTTAGCTTCCCACAGCTCTTATATACATAGAGATTCCTTTTGTAACAGAATAGAGACTCAGTCCTTCTGCAGATTATCAGGATTGAATAGCACTCAGTTTTTATCAAGCCACTTCTGTTATTGAAATCTACAGTAATATCATCCAGTGAGTAAACATTTTGATGCTTAAAGTTCTTACTCCTATTGTACAAAGAAGTTCACGGCGCTTCAGAAGAGGCACAGCAGTGGAATAAGATATTAGTTATTAATTTTTAACTGCAAGTAGTTAGCAGTGTTTCAGTGCCATTTTTATTCATCTTTGTTATACTTTTTGTAGCTTTATTGATGGATTGGTGTATTGATCATTTTTCATCTTTTAGACAGCAGTGGTCAAAAAAAGGTTTGGTCTTCTGATGACTACAGCATCTGGAATATTGTTATAAGTATCATTAAAATGAGAGACCCTAAAAGCACACGAGAAACAACTACAGTTTACCACAAATTCCTTTATTAACAAATTCACTAAGCAGATAAACAATCCCACAAACACTAAAATACAATAACAGAGAGAAAGAGAGAGAGAGAGCAAAGCGTTTAGCCCTATGAATGTGTCATCACTTACATTTCATATCTCCTGCTCAGGTACCCTGGAGTTTTACTAGTTTTCCTCCTCAGGATCATCTTCACCCACAGTTGTCATTCTGGGATTTCCTTATTCGTTCCCACCCAACACACAGAACAGCCAACACCTTTTATCTTGAGTTACGCTTACACCTACTAAGGCTCATACCGATGCATAAGGCTGTTTACCTCTTTCTTGCACTTCCAAATGCTATGAATTTTATGGTGCCCCATTTCTCATAGGCTACCTCCTTAGTTCCCCTTACTCTCATTAACATAGCAATTTGAGGTTATTACAGAATCCCTTGAAATGCTTCTATCAGGCATTTTGTGGTATGAACTGGTACATTGCAGCCTATTATCCAGTCTATTGCTGCACAGTTTCCAGAACATCAGCACTTATACACATCTTTTGCAGTAATCTTACACTTTACTGGTACAGGGTTATCTCTCGATCAAGGCTATATGTTCTCTTACTTATATACCACACACACGCCAATAATACATACCTCTAGTTATATATCCTGTGGTGTAATCCTATTTATGCTTTACCACTTAAACCTACAACTCAAATCTAATCTATTACTCATACATAATTACATAGTTATATTGTATATAATTAGCTACATGTTAATAGTCACATGAGTGCATTGAAAGAGAGTGTATCCTTTAAAAATGCATTGGAAAGTTCGCAAAAAGAAGAACAGGAGTACTTGTGGCACCTTAGAGACTAACAAATTTATTAGAGCATAAGCTTTCGTGGACTACAGCCCACTTCTTCGGGTGCATATAGAATGGAACATATATTGAGGAGATATATATACACACATACCGAGAGCATAAACAGGTGGGAGTTGTCTTACCAACTCTGAGAGGCCAATTAATTAAGAGAAAAAAAACTTTTGAAGTGATAATCAAGTTATATCTCCTCAATATATGTTCCATTCTATATGCATCCGAAGAAGTGGGCTGTAGTCCACGAAAGCTTATGCTCTAATAAATTTGTTAGTCTCTAAGGTGCCACAAGTACTCCTGTTCTTCTTTTTGCGGATACAGACTAACACGGCTGTTACTCTGAAA
>NC_048300.1:25203587-25347797 GCF_013100865.1 Trachemys scripta elegans | reverse complement strand
AAGGAGTGCCGGGTGCTCTCCGCAAGCTCATCCTCCTCCTCCTCCTCTTCCCCATCCGCAGAATCCTCAGGTGTAGCTGATGAGATTATCCCCGCCTCGGAATCCACGGTCAGAGGTGGGGTAGTGGTGGCGGCCCCCCCAGAACTGCATGCAGCTCGGCGTAGAAGCAGCATGTCTGCGGCTCTGACCCGGAGCGACCATTTGCATCCTTTGTTTTTTGATAGGCTTGTCTGAGCTCCTTGACTTTCACGTGGCACTGATCTGAGTCCCTATTGTGGCCTCTCTCCATCATGCCCTTGAAGATTTTTTCAAAAGTTTTGGCATTTCGTTTTTTCGAAGTTCTGCTAGCACTGAATCCTCTCCCCATATAATGATCAGATCCAGTACCTCCCGTACAGTCCATGCTGGTGCTCTTTTTCGATTATCGGCCCGCATGGTTACCTGTGCTGATGAGCTATCTGTGGTCACCTGTGCTCTCCACGCTGGGCAAACAGGAAATAAAATTCAAATGTTCGCGGGGCTTTTCCTGTCTACCTGGCCAGTGCATCCGAGTTCAGATTGCTGTCCAGAGCGGTCACAATGGTGCACTGTGGGATAGCTCCCTGAGGCCAATACCATCGAATTGTGGCCACACTAACCCTAATTCGAAATGACAATATCAATTTTGGCGCTACTCGTCGGGGGTGGAGTACAGAAATCAATTTTAAGAGCCCTTTATTTCGAAATAAATGCCTTTGTTGTGTGGACGGGTGCAGGGTTAATTCGATTTAACGCTGCTAAATCCGAATTAAAGTCATAGTGTAGATCAGGCCTAAGAGAAGCTGTAGAAGATTTAAAGTTCCTTCAGTGGATAGTTTCAATTATCCTTTCTGAAGGATCTTTTTGGGGAAAAAACCCACTCACAGCAGGAAATGGCGTCTTTTCCAGGGATGCCACTGCTGCATTAACTATAGAGAAGATGAAGAAGAAATCTCTGGGTTGTACTATAATGCAGAATTTCTGGACTTGCTGAGTAAGCCTTTCCTATTGTTGGGTGTTTCCCATTCTTCCCTAATGATGTCCTTGAATGAGGAATTTCAGGGAGACAACTTGATTTTGGATAGAAGATTTAGCTTGCTTGTCTTCTTTCTCTGGTAGCCACTTCTTTCCTCCTCATAACGACAAACATATCTATGGGCTTGTCTACATTACTGGCTTCGAGGGGCAATGATCAATCCAGCAGGGGTCGATTTATCACGTCTAGTCTCGACATGATAAATTGACCGCCGAGCGCTCTCCCGTCGACTCAAGTACTCCACCAGGGCAAGAGGCGCAGGCAGAGTCGATGGGGGAGCGTCAGCTGTTGACTGACCACAGTGAAGACACTGCGGTAAGTAGATTTAAGTACGTCGACTTCAGCTATGTTATTCACATAGCTGACATTGCATAACTTAGATCGATTCCCCCCCCCCCCAGTATAGACCAGGCCTAAGACCAAGAACCTTTCCAAATTCTCTAGTTAGGGATTATGCTATGAAGCTGAGTTCCCCTACTATGGAGTTCCCCTACTATGGAGATAGGCTGAAACTCATGGCTTTTTTGTCTTTTACTTTATTTTTGCTTTTAGAAGATGGATTTTCATCATCAGAGGATCTGTTCCTTTTCTTACAGACCTGTCTCCCCACACCTCTCCTGTGACTTAAGGTTCATGGGGCTATGGGGGAAATGGAGCAGATGGGGGAAGAAGGCAGCTTGTTGCCCCCCTACTCATTATCCTCCAATATGTAATTAAAGAGGTAATGTTAAGAGTGCAAATCCTCCTTTTGTTAAGGAGATTCAGATAAGCAGGCCAGACTCCTTGCCTAGTGATTCAATTGCCTACTTATGCAGGGAGCTTCTTTTTTTTTTTTTTTTTTAATGGATTGGGCTGGAGGTTGGGGAATTTTTGGATTCAGCATTGAAGAATCTCTGTTTGGTGAGGAGGGTCCAGTGTGCTCAATCCATGGTATTGAAGACGACTGACCTTGCTTTGCTGAGGTTTCTTTGGAGGAATCTTGGCCTGTGCATAGGGAGTGAAAGGCCCCAATATGGCCATCTAGACTTTTGTGCCCCCTTCTCCTGGTAAGAAAGGGTCCACAGATTTTGAACAGCTATGGCATAGCTCTTCTGTAGCTTCTGAGAGCACCAGGAAACAAAGCCTCAGGAAATTTTGTGGCACCTTAGAGACTAACAAATTTATTAGAGCATAAGCTTTCGTGGGCTACAGCCCACTTCTTCAGATGCATATAGAGTGAAACATATATTAAAGAGATACATATACACACATACAGAGAGCATGAACAGGTGGGAGTTGTCTTACCAACTTTGAGAGGCCAATATATGCATCCGAAGAAGTGGGCTGTAGCCCACGAAAGCTTATGCTCTAATAAATTTGTTAGTCTCTAAGGGGCCACAAGTACTCCTGTTCTTTTTGCGGATACAGACTAACACGGCTGCTACTCCGAAATCAGGAAATTTTGATTCCCAAGACACTAGGATAGGCTAGGAAAAGATTTTGCTTACTGATGTCTCTAAATAAGCTTTAAAAGCCAGGATGGTAAAAACACTGAACTGCCACTCTATTTATACTACACACACAGAGAATCTAGCTGCATGCCTAGAAGGGGACAGGACCCATCTTCAGAGCCCATGGATAAGTCTGAATGGCCTCTGATATTTGCAGGAAAAGAAAGACAAACCCAAATATCTTGGACTGAAAGAGAAGTCATAATCCAGGAAAACGTTATTCGAAAAGTTTTTTATAATCTTAAAATTTGTACTACAGTTTAATTGTTCTAACATATCACCTATATTTAGTCAGGAAAATTGTCTAGCACCTTGCAATGTTGACACAGCCAAAAAAGTTCACGTAGCTACATTTACAAGTTTGCAGTACCAACATTTACAGTGACTCTCAGAAACCTGCAGTTTTTAGTGTTCTGATCTCCTGGTGATTTCTTAATTTCTATTAAGCATTAAATTGAATTACTATCTATTTATTTCTTTATACATCTCATGCTCACTATCACCAATAAACTCGTTAAAATAATTCCAGAATACCTGCTAAGATGAAGTAGAATTTTGTCTCCATGGATATAATGTAATGATACTGAGGAGGAACTATATCCAATTATAGTTTATTTCTGTCCAGTCACATTTTGCTTTTAGTAATAAAAAGCTAAACTGTGGCCTATCCTGTGTGCCAGTACACCGGAGTAACAGTGTGTTGTAATATTTGGGCCTCCAAATTTACCTTAATTATGATGAGCTCAACTGTGAGAAACGAGTTAAAGTTTATAAAATATCACAATAACGTGTAACTAGAAATGTTGATGGGAAAAGGTAAAAAGGGAGACAGAAAGACTAAATTAGTCGAAACAAAAAAGGCCTACTTTCAAGCCTGGGTTAAAATCATGCCTAGTAAACTAGAGAAATGTGGAACCAGAAATCAATGGACCAAAACTGATGTGCCAAAGATTAGCTTAATTGATGAACAAAATAAGAAGGGGATGGGGTTATTCCACTCATCACTCCCTTTTGAGGTTTTTAAAAAGAAAAGACTTGGGGGGAAAAATTAGCAGAAGATAACTGCTGGCTGGGAGATGAGTGGACAAGAAAGGAGCATCATGGTTGCCACCCTACTGTCTCCTGGGACCCCAGGATCCAGTGTGTCATTGTTGGGCCTTTGTCATCCTAAGCCCAAGTGATGTCCTGACCAGAGTGGATCAGAGAGAGAGAGATCCAGATGACACTGCCATCTCCACCTTTACTGGCTCCGGCTAAATCCCAATCACCACCTGGGATGTGACACTGTCTTATCCCCTGTATCCCCCAGTATGTCCTTTTTCTCCTCCACTTTATCTCTTCTCTTTCCTATCCCTCACCTTTTGCCTTCTGTCTAATAACAACCCGTTTTATCTGGCCACAACACTGATGTAATCCTGTGACAAGAGAGGCAACTAAAAGCAATGCCTTAAACCAGGGGTGGGCAAACTATGGCCTGCGGGCCACATCTGGCCTGTCAGACCATTTAATCCAGCCCTCAGCTCTAGCCGGGGATTGGGGTTGGGGGCTTGCCCCGCTCTGTGCGGCTCCCAGGAAGCAGCCGGCATGACCCCCCTCCAGCTCCTACGTAGAATGCGGAGGCGTGGCCAGGTGTCTTTGCATGCTGCCCTGTCCACATGTGCTGCCCTCGCAGTTCCCATTGGCCATAGTTCCCGGCCAATGGGAGCTGCAGGGGTTGCGCCTGCAGATGGGGTGGCACGCAGAGCCACCTGGCCGTGCCTCGGAGCCGGAGGGTGGACATGCTTCCGGGAGCTGCTTGCAGTAAGCACTGCCTGGAGCCTGCACCCCTGAGACGCCCACCCTCCGTGCCCCAATCCCCTGCCACAGCCCTGATCTCGCTCCCACCCTCTGAATCCCTCAATCCCAGCCCAGAGCCTGCACCCCCAGCCAGAGCCCTCACCACCCCCAGTGCCCCAAACAGCCTGCCCCATCCCTGATCCCACTCCCGCCTTCCAAACCCCTCTGTACCAGTCTGGAGCCCACTCCTACACCCCAAACGCCTCATCCCCAGCCTCGCCCCAGAACCTGCACCCCCAGGCGGAGCCCTCACAGCCCTCCCCCATACCACAACCCCCTGCCCCAGCCCTGATCCCCCTCCCTCCCTCCAAACCCCTCGGTCCCAGCCTGGAACCCCCTCCTGCACCCCAAACCCCTCATCCCCAGCCCCCCCACCCGCACCCCAACCCGGAGCCCCCTCCCACACCCTGAACTCCTCATTTCTTGCCCCAACCCCAGCCGGAACCCTCACCCCCGCTTTCACCCCTACCCCCCAATTTCGTGAGCATTCATGGCCCGCCATACAATTTCCACACCCCAATGTGACCCTCAGTCCAAAAAGTTTGCCCACCCGTGCCCTAAACAGCCCTATACTGGTACAAGTTTGCCAGGTCTCGGAGTGGCTATTAAGACCAAATGCGATGCCTGTATTTTCCAGCAGTGAGGTTACAAGTGACTCAACATGAAAGACAGAAGTTGCATTTTCTCTAGTTGCTGTTCTTTTCTCTCCCTTTTTGTGTGTTTGTCTCATTTTGTTTTCTCGGGTTCAGAATTTTACAACAGCAACAGGTTCAGAATTTTACAAAAGCAACAATGACAGCTCCTCCAGTCCAGCTCATTCTTTTCTCCACAAAAAAAAAACAGGGATTATTATTAAGGCTGTCAAGCAATTAAAAAAATTAACTGCAATGTTAAACAATAATAAAATACCATTTACACCTCTACCCCGATATAACGCAACCCGATATAACACGAATTCGGAAATAACGCAGTAAAGCAGTGCTCCGGGGGGGCGGGGCTGCCTACTCCGGTGGATCAAAGCAAGTTCGATATAATGCGGCTTCACCTATAATGCGGTAAGATTTTTTGGCTCCCAAGGACAGCGTTATATCGAGGTAGAGGTGTATTTACATATTTTTGGATATTTTCTACATTTTCAAATATGTTGATTTCAATTACAACACAGATTACAAAGTGTACATACAGTGCTCACTTTATATTTATTTTTGATTACAAATATTTGCACTGTAAAAAACAAAAGAAATGGTATTTTTCAATTAACCTAACACAAGTACTGTGCTGCAATCTCTTTATTATGAAAGATAAACTTGCAGGTGTAGAATTATGTGCAGAAAAAACCTGCATGAAGTACAAAAAAATAACTGGATTCAAAATAAAAGAATGTCAAACTTTAGAGTCTACAAGTCCACTCAGTCCTAATTCTTGTTCAGCCAATTGTGCAGACAAACAAATCTGTTTACATTTGCAGGAGATAATGCTGACTGCTTCTTATTTACAATGTCATGTGAAAGTGAGAACAGGCGTTCACATGGCACTGTTGTAGCCAGCATCGCAAGATAATTACATGCCAGATGTGCTAAAGATTCATATGTACCTTCATGCTTCAAGCACCATTCCAGAGGACATGCATCCATGCTGGTGATGGGTTCTGCTCAATAACAATACAAAGCAGTGCGGACCAATGCATGTTCATTTTCATCATCTGAATCAGATGCCACCAGCAGAAGGTTGATTTTCTTTTATGGTGGTTTGGGTTCTGTAGTTTCCGCATCGGAGTGTTGCTCTTTTAAGATTTCTGAAAGCATGCTCTACACCTTGTCCCTCTCAAATTTTGGAAGGCAGTTCAGATTCTTAAACTTTGGGTCGAGTGATATAGCTATCTTTAGAAATCTCACATTAGTATCTTTGTGTTTTGTCAAATCTGTAGAGAAACTGTTCTTAAAATGTGCTGGGTCATCATCTGAGACTGCCATAACATGAAATATATGGCAGAATGCGGGTAAAACAGAGCAGAAGACATACAATTCTCCCCCAAGGAGTTCAGTCACAAATTTAATTAAGGCATTATTTTTTTAAAGTGTGTCATCATCATGGAAGCATGTCCTCTGGAATGATGGCCAAAGCATGAAGGGGCATATGAATGTTTAGCATATCTGGCACATAAATACCTTGCAATGCCGGCTACAAAAGTGCCATGTGAACGCCTGTTCTCACTTTCTGGTAATATTGTAAATAAGAAGTGGGCAGCATTATCCCCCATAAATGTAAACAAACTTGTTTGTCTTAGCGATTGGCTGAACAAGAAGTAGGACTGAGTGGACCTGTAGGCTCTAAAGTTTCACATTTTTTTGTTTTTAAGTGCAGTTATGTAACAAAAAAAATTCTACATTTGTAAGTTGCACTTTCACAATAAAGAGATTGTAGTACAGTACTTGTCTGAGGTGAATTGAAAAATACTATTTCTTTTGTTTATCATTTTTTACAGTGCAAATATTTGTAATAAAAATAATATAAAGTGAGCACTGTACACTTTGTATTCTGTGTTGTAATTGAAATCAATATATTTGAAAATGTAGAAAAATATCCAAAAATATTTAATAAATTTCAATTTGTACTCTGTGGTTTAAGGAGTCAGGTCAGGCTATACCTGATACCTCATCAAACCCACTGCCTTGTGGGTGGCCTGGGAGGATATAAGGCTAAGGGAGCAACCCCTGACAGAAAAACTCCACTGCCTTGTGGGTGAATTAGGGAGTATGTAAGGCTATGATAATAAATTCAGACAGAAAATCTGGAGTGGAGCCCTAAAGGTGATCAGGTACTAATATTTTACCTACAAAAGCAGATACATTAATAAAAAGTCTAGCACATTGCATAATATTATCTGCATTTACAATGCTATAGTAATTGAAGGATTAACAGAAGAGATTAAAAAATTAACTTACCTCACACTGATTATTCAGTTTTGTAGATGTAATATCCAATTGTTGGTACTGTTCTTTCAGTTTAGAAAATTCAGCTTCTAATCGTGTTTGTTCTAGTTTAGAATTGTTCAATAAGCTTTTCAAATTCTTATGGTCAGTTTGAAGAACTTCATTCTCTCTCAAAAGTTGATTGTATGTATGATTTAGCCTGTAATTAAAAAATGTCATATAAGAATATTATAGATAAAAATATACATATTTTAATCAGAATTTTGTTTCAAGCATGTAACTTCCGCCCCACCAGGAAGTGGAGGAAGCGCCTGTGACCCTCGAAAAGATGTATGTGGAAATACGCATCCTGGAGGTCCAGGGCTGCGAACCAATCCCCCGGGTCTAGGGATGGAATAATAGAGGCCAGGGAAACCATACGGAACTTGTAATGGACCATAAACTGGTTGAGGATCTGCAGGTCGAGGATGGGCCTGAGCCCACCTTTTGCCTTCGGGATCAGGAAATACCGGGAGTAAAAACCTCTACCCTGAAATTCCTGAGGTACCTTCTCCACCGCACCTAGGGTAAGAAGGCGCGTCACCTCCTGGTCTAGGCCCCCCAGGGGACTCCAGGGGCCGGGGGTGGTGGTGGGGGGGGCCGAAGCGAAGCGAACTGCAACATGTAGCCCTTGGAAATGGTGCTGAGGACCCACTGGTCCAACGTTATACGGGACCATTGCACTCGGAAGGTAGATAAATGGTTGCAGAATACAAACTTTATTAACTGGGGGGCTTCCCTGGCAAAAGGCCTGGTGGCCCCCCTCAAAGAGTCAAAAGCGCCTCTTCCCCTGCCTCTTGCCCTTGGCGGGCCCAGGTCGCGGGGACCTACATCTCTGCTCCCTCGGCCTCTTAGGCGGGGGGGGGGTCATATCTGCCTCTAGCCGGAGGAACTGAGGTCTGTGGTCTGGGTTTGTCCTTAGCTGGTGGGACATATAGGCCCAGAGTTAGCAGGGTGGTGCGGAAGTCCTTCATCACGTGCAGAGGGGTGTCTGTCTGATCCACAAACAGGGCCTTCCCGTCAAAAGGCAAATCCTGCATGAGGGAGTGGGACTCCGTGGATAGTCCTGGCAGCGAGAGCCACGATGCCCTGCGCATCGCCAACAGCTGAGGCCATCGAACGGGCTGCTGTATCTGCCGCTTCCGAAGCCGCTTGGAGGGCCGCTTTTGCCGCCACCGCGCCTTCATTGACCAAAGCTCTGAACTCCTCCTTCTCCTTTTCGAACTTTGGCAGAGACCCCCACAAGTTAAAATCATACCGGCTCAGGAAGACTTGGTGATTTGCCACCCTGAGCTGGAAGCTCGCCGATGAATAAACCTTCCTGCCGAAGGTATCCAGTCTCCTGGCGTCTTTATCCTTGGGGGTGGCGCGGGTTGGCCATGCCTCTCTCGGTGGTTTACAGACTCCATCACCAGAGAGTTGGGTGCCAGGTGGGAGTACAAATATTCGTGCCCCTTTGCTGGCACAAAGTACTTTCTCTCCGCCTTTTTAGAAATAGGTGCCAAGGACGCCGGGGTTTGCCAAAGTGAAGTCAAGATATTGGCCACCGCTTGGTGGAGAGGTAGGGCCACACGGCCCAGTGCCGAGGAGGACAACATGTTGAACAAAGTGTCCGACGGCTCCTCCATCTCCTCAGCCTGGAGCTGGAGATTCGAGGTGACCCGCCTAAGGAGCTCCTAGTGAGCCTTAAAATCTTCCTGCAAGGTGGGTGGTGGTGCCGCAATGGATTCCTCTGGTGATGGTGAGGGGACCGGATCTGCCCCCAGGCCATCGGGCGGTACCGGTGGTTCAACCCCCAAGTCCGAGCCCGGGTGCGGTGCTGGTGTCTCGGTGCCACTTGACTTTTCCCAGTGCCGAGGTGGCCACTGAACGGGGTCTCGCCGGTGCCGGTAGTGGGGCCAAGGTGCCTACTGACACCACTGCCCTTGCCAGGGTGTCCCTTGCCAGTGCCCCACCTGGGGACCTAGTGGAGCCGCTTGATCGTGCGGGACGGCGCGGCCCGGGGATGGGCAGCTGGGTGCTGAAGCTGAAGTCGCTGAAGAGTGCACGGTGCCATACGAGCAACGGGAGCATCCACGGCCGTGTCAGTGCTGGCCTCGAGATTTAGATCTCGACCAAGAAGACCTATACCTGTCAAAGGTACTGCTTCCAGATTTCCCCCGGCGACCATGGCTATGACGCGAATGACACCTGTCGGAGCAAACACTCGAATCTGAGCGTCGGTGCCGATGGTGTTGAGACCTGCTCCTGTAACACCGATAGGAAGAGGAGCATCGACGCATCTTGTTTCGGTGCCTGCAACCCCTCCGAGTAGTGGAGGACCCTCGGGACTCCCTCTCAGGCGAATCGGCCAATGGAGTGGAAGTCTGACGCGGGCTACGAGATGGCCTTGCAGAACGGGTAGGCACCTCATCCTCGGAGCGGGGGCTATACTGGACCGGGGAGGGTTGATGAGTTCCCAGCAGTGGCTTCCCTCAGGAGCGAGGGCCCGTCTCAGGCAGCACACCCGGCACCGGAAGGGCGAGGATGTCACGCGCTGCCTATGCTGCCTCAGGCGTCAACGGTATTCTCACCGCAGGAGAGGCACGCGCGGATGGGACCGGACTACTCTGCTCAGCGCGAGGCGGAGGTCTGGATCCCGAGGGGAATCGTGGGCTGCCCAACTTGGGTGCGGCCTTATCCCTGTCCTTCTCTTGGCGCCGCTGAGTCTTCCCTTGCTTCTTAGCAAGGGGAGCGGTGCCAACTGGTTGATGGGGCGTTGCTCTGCATCGACGATGCGCCCGGCACCAAGCCGGGTGCCGGGGCCAATGCCAACTCCATTAGTAGGGCCTGGAGATGGATATCCCTTTCACGTTTTGTTCTTGGTTTGAACGATCTGCAAATTTTACAACGCTCACTTACGTGAGTCTCGCCTAGACAGCGAAGACACTGAGTGTGTGGGTCGCTTCTGGGCATAGAACTGCGACAGGAATCGCACGACTTGAAGCCTGGGGCACGGAGCATGCCCCGAGCCAGGCAACTAACTAGAGAATCAGACTACTAAGAAGAGTTATACTACTAAAGCTAGAAGCACTACAGCAGAGCTGGAGCACGAAGTTCCGACTACCTTCACTGGCGGCAAGAAGGAACTGAGGGTGGGGGGAGTGCGCAGCTCCCCTTATAGCACGATATAGAGGCGCCACTCCAGGGGTCGCAGTGGTGCTGCCCCACTACGGGTACTGCTAAGGGAAAAACTTCCGGCACCAGTGCACATGGCGAGCACCACACCTATTGTGGAATACACAGGAGCAATCACCCGAAGAAGAACCATAGTTAGGATCCAATTCTGGTCTCAAGTAAAGGACAATAAAAGCAAAGCAGAGATTTACAGTAGTACACTAGATCCTGTTTAACTGTGGAACCAGACCAAAAAAAGAAGGAAACTGGCTGCACGGGAGAGCGAGACATTCCATTATTTGGAGTAGAAGCCATGTGTAGTAGGTGGGATCCTTCACTCTTTAGAGGAGTCTGACCTAAGCCCAAAGAAGGTTCAAGAGTGGTGAGAAAATGAGGCAGGGAAATATGTATGTATTTTTACTGTTTTGGACAGATCTGTAAATTTCTTGTACTAGCTAAAGTAAAGAACAATTGTTTAGGAAACCTATAAAGTCTGTGTGTCTATTTGCTTTTAACTATCACATGTCCTCAAAGAGGTGAGCACCTATAAAGTTGTAGCTCTGGAAAGAGTGTGCTTAAGTTACTGGGGAGGCTGAGTGGATCAGTACTGGTCCAGGAAGCCTATGACAACTGGGGCCTCGTTTCCATGAAGAGATAAAAGTCAGTCTGTGCACAGGAAGCGTAGTCCAAAAACCTACTCAGATCAAGGGAAATTTCAGGGTACACACACCCAGTTTGTACAGCTCAAAACACAGCAGCCCGATGTGCATCCAGCTAGGGGGAGCTCTACCAGGGTTGTACAACAACTACGTTTTGCAAGTTGGGGAGGAAATCATTAAAAATCCTCTCATTTCACAGGGTTAGACTGTGACTTGGACTACATGCCCGTGCAGAGGAGACATACCATATGCAATAATATACTGTATATACAAAGGCATATCCTATATGCAATGATACAAAATATTACACATGAGCAAATTAACTTAGTTATGGTTACTGTGGGAAATGCAAGTATGAATTTCTTGACTTTTATTATCGAGTTTAAAACCTCAGCCTTAATACTGTACAAATGTTGGCTTTTTCATTTAATAATATATTTAAATCTAAATCAAATATCAGATTTTTTCTTTACCTATCATTTTCATCACAAAGTTTTTTGTATTCTGCTGCTACAGTTTCGTGTTTTTTGCTTTGCTGCAACATTTTCTCTTGTTCTACTTTAAGCACTTTTTCCAACTCCTCTAATTGTACTTTTTGTTTCAGCAACTGATTGTACCTGTAAACAAGATTAATATAAAAACTTTGGTTATATCCTCTGGAACTAATAAAAATAGCTAAGGATGTAATTTAAATTTTGAACAAGGAGAAATTTATTCAAGGAGTTAAGATCTAAATGACATATTAAAGAAACATTCATTTTATTCAATCTAATTTATACAACAATGTTCTTGTATTATTATGAAATGCAGGTTTTTAATTTTACTCACAAGATCCATCTTACATATTAATAATTACCTATCTTCTAAGTCCTTATGTTCCACCTCAAGATTTTTGTGTGCAGACTTGAGGCTTCCATGTTTGGCAATTAGAGATTCATATTCAGAAGCTTGACGTTCATGAAGATGTTCCAGTTTTTCATGATCTTTGACGAGTGAATCATACAATGACTTCAGATCCTCTCGTTCCTTGAGTATAGATTCATTTTCATTTTCCAAGGCAGACTGTTGGATCAGCAGTTGTGCATTCTGATTCATAAGAGATGTACTTTGAGAATTAAGGGTAGAATTTTCAACCTGTAGTTGTAAACAGTGTTATCAGAAATAAAGGAAAGTCCATTTAATTTAGTATTATCAACAATGAAAGTGGGGACTAGCATACTATTATAGTTATTAAGGTAACAAAGGACTTTCAGGTCCTTTAATCTACTCTAACTCACCCTAGTGAAGGACTGGCCTCAAAATTAATTTTTTTTTTAATTTAATATACTTATAAATACTTCAGTGACTTCAACAACTTCATTAGCCAAGTTATCCTATTATCTAACGCACCTTAATGGTAATAATTTTTCCTGATACTTAATTTAAATGGTATATTTTAGTTTCAGTCGGTACATTCTTATATCTTATACCTTATATCCTTATACCTTACCTTATATGACGGTAAGTCATTATGGCCACAATTCAGGAAAGCATTTAAGCATATGGCTAAGTTCATTTCTATTCAGGAAAGCATTTAACCATGTGCTTAACTCCACGCCTCCTCTTAAATGCTTTCCTGAAGAGAGATTCTTTCCTATTTTGAAGCAGTGAGGTTGACAGGTGTATTAAAAGTGTTTTGGATACCAATGTTTATCGCTATCTGATCACTAGAAATCCTTTGAACAGGTGAGCCAGAACTGTGACTATTACTTGAAGAAGGAAATTTTCAGGTAGGCATGCATGTTTTTTTCTATTCTTTATTGTATTTCAGAGATCCATTACAATGGGATTTCTATCAACAGAGTCCATCTAGAATGGCAAAATGGAAATAATGTTAAATCAATAGCACCTAAGTGAAACTGTGTTCATTCTCTTTTACTGAGGAACTACACCGCAGAGCGCCCTTCTACCAAAAATAATGGCAGCTGACGAATGGATGCCCAATTTATAAAATTTGGAGACAGGGTGCACTGATAAACAAGTGGCTGCCTTGAAGATCTTCCCTTGGAAGCATACAATTTTTCTACCCATAAAGTCACCATTGCATCATTGCCCTTAAGGCATGGGCCCTGAGATTTGACAGAGATGTAAGACTCTTTATTTTGTATGCCTCTGAAATACTCAGTTTAATCCCTGGACTTCGTAAGGGGTCTAGTACACTTAGTATATATCCTGAAGTAATGGCAAACATCAAGTGTGAATTAGAACTTCTCCCATGGGTGGGAAGGCTTGCGGTAGAAGCATAGAAGGACTATTTCTTGATATGTATTGAAGATGGAAATTAATTTGAGGAAGAACCAACCTAGCATCCAAAGGCCCGCTCTGTCCAAAAGAATCACACAGTACTGAGATCCTTTTGAGAGGACTTCTATGTGGTGGATGTATCAGCCACTCATGTTTTAAATGGAATTTAACAATTCCTTCCTAGGTTCCAAAGGGTGCAGTTAGTACAGCAAGGGCTAGATTGTGACAGTGTGAAGAATGTATCAGAAAGGCTTTCCAATAGATGCATCTGATGTCCAATATATACAGACATTTTTCTTCTTTCAAATATAGAATACTTGCTAATATGGATATTTGGCCTTAAAGCGTGATGGCTTTGAAGCCCATATTGAGGCTTTCTTGGAGAAATTCTAAGATATGTTTAACTTCTGCTGATGCAGGGACACAACATGACATCTGCAGCAGTACCTGACTCTTAGCCAAGTTTTGGAGTATGTCTTATTTGTTGCCTGTGTTTCCTAGATACTTTCCTTCAAAATCCAAGCAGCTAGGTTCTGTCTGTCCGGATCTGGATACAGGATTGGTCTCAGAGACAATAACTTGTCTGCAGAGTAAGTATATTAGTGGTATACATGCTAGATTGAATAGGTCAGAGAACCATCATGTACTCCTCCACCTATAAGGGGCTATCAATATTACCATTGTTCCCCACCTCCCCTTTTTCTGTATAGTCCTTGGGATTAGCAGGATGGAAAATTTCGTACCCAATAATTTTCATTCTATTAGCAGCATCCCCACAATTCTGATATGTATGGGCTATTCCCTCCTGTGTGCATTTTCTGGAGGTCATTTAAAGCTGCAGAAGTCTGTGCTAGCCACACCCCCTTCGCCTGCTTGCTGCCAGATGATTCATTCCAAGCTGTGAAAAAAACCCTTAGACAATTATTAGTAACAATAATTTCAGTGCCAATCAATTAACTATGTACATTAGGCCACTAGATAAGAAGCAACTATCCAAATAAAATGCTAACCTGTAGCGGTGAAGCCATACAGGTTGGGTAGAACTGTGGGAGATGCTGCTAGCAGAAAGGAAATGATCAGATTAGAAATTTTCCATTCTGAAGCCCAGCATCTCCCACAATTCTGATTCATATGGGAAGTAATGAGCAGTGAACAGGAGAAGGGAGAAATACAAAGTGAACATAAAAAATAGGAAAGCTATGCTTTTTTGAACTGCTCAAATGGCAAGGTTATGTCTGGACCACCACCTGCAGCACCTTCTTGTCCAAGGAGTGCTCTGTAGAGACAGAAAGTCCACCTTATACTGTTTGATAGAAGTGTTGGCCAATGGCCATGTGGCTGCCCTAGAGATATCTGTGGTGGAGCACATGCTTTTTGGGCCCATGAGGTTGCAATGGGTCTTGTAAATGTGCCTTGATTCCTTCTGGAAAAGGTGGACCAGATGGCTTGTATGCCTCAACGATGTACATCTAATCCATCTAGTAAGAGATAGTTTGGATACTCTAAGCCCTAAACAGCTCAGGATTAAAGGAAATGAACAGGAAGCCCAATCTCCTTGTGGATTCTGTAAACCCGATATAAGTCTTTAGTGCTCTCAGTCTGCCTTTTGGTTCAGTTCTCCTTTGATGTGTATTGTCTTTAGAGAACGGAGAGTTTTGTCTGCCCATTCCACAGTCTCTCCATTACTTCTGCATGTAGCGCTACACTGCTTGTTCCCCCTTGATTGTTTATGTATGCAGCCGTGGTTGTGTTGTCTGGTTGGACCAAAACGTTCTTGCCCTCTAGGTATCTCTGGAATCTCAGTAGAGCTAATTTAACAGCTGTGAGCTTCAAGAGATTGATACTGTGGCTCCTTTCCCCAGAACACCAGATTCCCTATGTCATTATGGGTCCCAGAAGTGCTCCCCATCCCTCAGAAAAGTGTCTGTTGTGAGAATCTGCAAGCCCGGGAAGGCATATGGGAAGACCCCTACAGACATTCTCTCTGGCCAGCCATCATCTTAGGAGAGCTAGTACCTGACTGGGAACCAGTATCTGGTCTTGCATTCGCTCCAGGCAATGGTCCCATTCTCTCAGAAGAAAGACCTGGAGACCTGGTATGTGACTTCACTTATGGGGAGACCCGTATGTGCGAGACAAAAAGGCTAGACACCCTGAACTATGGTTGGCCTCAAGCATTTGTTCATGGATATCAGATCCTGGATCTTCTGGAATCTGTCTAGCAGTGGGCAGATCTTCGTCACTGAAATGTCTGTCTCCACTCCCAGTGAATGATGTTTGTTGAGGGAATCAGGGAGCTTTTCTTGGTGATATTGCAAAGTCAGGCACTTGGAAGCAATCCAAAGTCTATTGTGTGCTGCAGCCTGTGGGCTGTGCCTTGCTGCGACCACAATCCTAAGACTGTAGGTGCAGAATGGATCAAAAGGAAGTGTCTTTGTTATGCTCAGAATTTTGTTGGTTTGGAGGAAAATGAATTTAAGTTTCCTTGGAAGCTTCTGCTCCAGATTTTTTCTCCTTGCAAGGGTATCAGGGTCCTTTCTTGGATATCCTGTATTGGTAGCAACCTGGATTGCTGTAGGCTTTGACAGTCAGGGCTGAGGCCTCTCTGCAGTGTCAGTTACTAATTTCTCTAATGTTTCTCCCACTAACTCTTCACCTGTAAGTTTGGATGCACAAGATATCAGTTTAGGATGAACAATGACTATTCATGGATGTAACATGACATCCTTGTAGACACCAAGTTAGAATCCATTGCTCATCACAAATCACATCAAGGGCTTTACCAAGACAGGACCCAAGACATCTCATTTGAAGCAAGGATCATACCCCTAGAAGATGAACCACTTGTTTACAAAAAAGTAGGTTTTCCTACTAAAGACATGAAAAGCTTTTGGTTTGAACAGCTATAGATGAGGCTTTGAAATAGCTGAGTAGTGTATCATCACTCTCATGGTCTATGGGGTGTTAGAACAAAGTCCCCTTCTGAAGGTGTGACTATCTTTCACTGGTAGAACTCTGGCTGCACCAACCTTAGGTTCCAAAACTTGTGAAATGTCTTTGTTTTATAGATAGATTAGCTAGACTAAATAGATATAAACATTTTAGTTTAACATTTGGTTTAATCAGGTGACCTTATTTGGATGTAATGATGCCCTCAAAGGAGGCATCAATGGGAAAACGTATCGTAATTATGTTTGGAAAGAAAAATGTGTTATTAATATTTATACATTCCTTACTGCCCACTCACTGACATCCTGTCTTAAAAAAGCTATGTAAATTGTTGGTGTGGGGTTTGTTTGTTTGTTTGGTAGGTGTGGTACTTCTTCCACGGATGTTTACGATGGGGAGAGGGTAGTTTACTATTCATCTTGGTTTGGGGATCCAGACAACAGAGGAGGGATACTGGTACACATACTTCAAATGTGCAAATAGCTTCTTAACTGTCCTCAGGAGCCTGAAAGGTGCTCTGCCTGCTCCCCTTGGCTGGTGAGCACCCAAGTAAGTGCTGTACAAGGAACTTAGAACCATTTGGAGCTTTACTCAGGATTGAACATGGGAAAGGATTTCTCACTTACCCCTCTGTAATCCCACAAAGGTACAGCTTCATGGGGAGTGGATTTCTCAAGAGTCTCTGTTCTGGTCACAGACTGCCAGAAGTACTCTAGGCTTTAATGTGGAGCCAGCCTGTGGAGCAGGGGAGCGATAGAGAGACAGACCCTCAGCTGCTGTCTCAAATCTTAGCCCCTTTCCTTGGCACATCGACAGTCCTTGGGCTGAAATCAACACGGGCACAATTTCCATTAGGTTGCAGCCTGAGACAGGGCTGCACAGGAGGCACAGGCTTCTCATCATGCCCAGACATGCTGTAAGTTGGGGAAGGGGTGGTAAGCATAGTACAGAGCACTGAGAGAGAGAGACTCTGTGAAGATAAATCCCAGCAAACACTCCCTAAGGGGGAGAAGGCAAAGGAGAAGAGGTTTAACCCCTGATTTTTCACCCCACTTGTTCATTAACAATAATAATCCCTGCCTTGCAAAGGACACATTTGCTTTTGCTGTTTTGGGAGGATTTACTCCAGAATATCATGAGAATTGCCTGATTCACAGTGCGAGGAAGGAGAGTTGTGTAGTTGTCCTGCTTCTCTCCACAGGGATTCTAAGACCCACTTTAGGACTTGTGGGGGCAACCAGTAACCCAGAAAGGCTCTAATCTTTATGGTCCTTTGTTGCCTTGGACCTACCCTGAGTCATTTCATTTGGATGAAGTTCTCCTAGTCATAGAATCATAGAATATCAGGGTTGGAAGGGACCTCAGGAGGTCATCTAGTCCAATTGCCTGCTCAAAGCAGGACCAATTCCCAACTAAATCATCCCAGCCAGTCTTCAGAGCCTACTCTATGTATCATGGTTGGGTTTTTCTGTGTAGTTGCAGCTACTTCGGGGAGTGGCGTAGAGAGGCCCCAACTTGTCTGACTCAGAGCCCTGTGTCCTAACAGATATACGGTCAGCCACATGCAGGCTGGGCATTTTTTACCTTCTGCTGAGCCTGAGAAACTTATCTCATATACAGAGCACCTTTTGGATTTTGCCCAGTGCTTGCACGGTTGTTCTGCCAGGCCTGAAAAGGGGAACAGCAGCTTGGCAGGGAGGCACTGCAGCGGAGATTTCATATGGCTGTTGCCACCAGAGTGCTCAGAACCTGAACCAAAAAGTGGTGAGAAGGTTTGAAAGCAAATAAAAAAGCTTTAACTGCCTGAAAAATGGCTAAACATTAAAAAAAAAAAAAAGCACGGGAGTGAAGCAAACCATCACTTGACTGCTGCCGTGGAGACAGAAGATCTGGCAGCAAGCACGAGAAGGAGCTAGCATGGCTAGCATAGGCTGTGCTGCAGCTTTGAATCAGAAACTGCACACAGGAGGCCAAGAGCCTATATCAGAATTATGGGAGATGCTGGGCTGCAGAAAAGGATAAGGTATACAGACGAGATCTTGGCCAGCTTTGAATGTTTATGTTGTTTCAGCCTCTGGATTCAGTCACCTACAGAAATAGCAAGATGCCTTCTTGTTTCTGGAAGAAAACAGGTCCATCACTGGTCACCCACATAAACGGACAAGGGATGAGAATATTTCTGATTGTGGACTCTATTCCACTTGAGTTCATGTTTGTTTGCAGAGCCAAACTATCTTTTTCAAATTCCCTTGAGGTGCAGGATGCACAGCAACAAAAAGTGTTGTTCTTCTCAAGTCAACATGAGCAGAGCTTTTTTCTTAAATGGTAAGGATTATGTTTGCTTAGTGAAGCCATGTCGGTTGTGTTGTCCTTCATAACCAACATATGTCTACCACCTAAAGAGAGGGTCAATGCTTTGAGGCCAGAACTGACTACTATGAGCTCTAGCCAGTCAATGCTATGCTTTCTCTCTTCTATGGATATGATCCCTGAACTGTCATAGTGTCTGAAAGCACCTTCCTAGTTTCAACCTCCTAGACCAGGGATCGGCAACCTTTGGCATGCGGCTCACCAGGGTAAGCACCCCGGCAGGCTGGTTTGTTTACCTGCCGCAGGTTTGGCCGATCGCAGCTCCCACTGGCTGCGGTGCGCCACTCCAGGCCAATGGGGGCTGCGGGAAATGGCGTGGGCCGAGGGATGTGCTGGCTGCTACTTCCCGCTCCCCCCCGCCCCCATTGGGCTGGAGCGGCGAATCGTGGCCAGTGGAAGCCGCGATCGGCCGAACCTGCGGACGCAGCAGGTAAACAAACCAGCCCGGCCCGCCAGGGTGCTTACCCTGGCAAGCCGCATGCCAAAGGATGCCGATCCCTATCCTAGACTGATGACTTTGTGATTATTGTTCCATCTCACTTGCTGACTGCCTCTTTGAGGCGAAATCCTTTTTCATCAACCAACTGAAGGAGATAGATACAATCCATAAGACTATGATTTTCACAACAGGCTGGAGTAGGATGGGATGTGGAAAAAATAACAGAGCTGGAGAGGTCTCATATGTATCCTGGCCCACTGCAGATTATCTCTGGAAGATACTAACAATCCCAACATGTTTAGTAGGGTAGGAAATGATGTTTCTTCAGCAATTTTTACTTCCTTTATAGATTGCTTCATCTTTTTCTGGTAGTCTCTGGAGATGATCTACTTGTGCCTCATTGGCTCTATCTTCATAACCAAAAGAATGATGAAAACGTACTGGGGATAGCACATTTTTTCTTCTCTTTATCACAAAACTATAATGTTCCAGAAGCTGCATGGATTTCAGGTGATTTGATTCTGCTTTCTCTCTGGCTAGAGCCCTGATCAGGCTATCCATGAAGGGGTAATGCTGCTTCTAATACTACTATTGTATATCTTCTCTGGACTACACCCAGAACTTATTTGTTCAAAGTCATCAGCAGTCATCAATTCACAAATTAAAGGCGTCTGATACCAATTTGGTGTTCATTTTGCACTAGGGCTAGGAAGGGAGTCATTCAGTGTGTTTTGAGGTTGCTGAGTGCTGATCTGAGAATTCATCTCTGTTTCAACCTTTTCTGGTTTAATTATATCTTCTTGTGTAGCTGCTGTCTCTCTGTGCTGTGTTTGTTAGCATGAAATACCAGAAATGATTGGCTAGACTTAAAATAAGGCTTTTACTTTCTGTAATGTATAATAGCAGGGGTCAAGGCTCTTTTGGTCATTTCCCATAGATTCTCTAAAGAGCTTGCCTCTGGGTACTAAGTATTTTGAAGCCTCTATAAGTTGTTTAGTTGAGATCCATGGAACTGCATGTGCCTCTAAGAGACTGCATTGTATCCCACTGCTTTAACTAAGAACAAGGGATAAAGGTTTCAAGTGATGATCCAAAACAAAGGCAGCCACACGGGAGATTTTCCAGAGAGAGGCCCTTAGGCTGTATCCTTTCTTAGTTCTGAGTACAATGTCTACAAGAGAATCTATCTATACCAGCATTGGCCAGGCAAAACAAACAGAAACTGCTGAGGTTTTCATGGTGGCTGATGTAGCTTCATAATTCCTGTGAAGGGAGAAGTCTAATTCTTATGTCCAGGTGACTTTATGAAAGAAATCTAATTCACTGGGAGTGTCCTTCACCAAAGAGGATAAAGCCAAATCTGCCATTGTAATGAAACTACATCAGATTTCAAATGATGTATGTTATAGTCCTTTTTGGCCTATTTTCCTAGATTCTTCAATGTAGCTGTGAACTCACCGTCATCTCTTATGATATCCTGCAAGACCATATGGAAAAGGATACATGGTTCCAAATTGAACCAAACAGGAACTACTTCCTAGTTATTTCAATTCCTTTCCCCTTCTGTTCAGATTCCTTTTCTTTCTGGGGGTCTGGAGGGATATTAGAATTGGAGTGGCCTTTCTAAGAATGGTAGCAATTTGTTCACACTATCTTGTTAATTGAGAGCTTGTACTCTCTAAAGCTGTTTGATTCTTAGAGCCCTAAAAAACACAAGATCCATTTGCTGGAGCAGTGGTTTCCAAACTTTAACAACCTGTGAACCCCTTTCACAAAAATGTCAAGTCTCGCAAACCCCCTCCTAAAAATGAATATTTCCAGGGATTTTCTCCTTTACCTGAGTATAAATTATAAAAGCAGTGACCTTGGAAATATAACATTTGTTTTTGTGACATGCTTATTACACACTATTTATTATTATTTATTATTTATCATTCCAGTATTTTTATTACATTATGAAAACGACAACACTCTTCCAAGATATCACTTTTGTAGCTCGTATCACTTTGAATAAGCCTGTTATAAGACAACGCTCCTAGGTTTCATCAAGGAGTATGAGATGTGAAACAGCAGGAAGGGATTTAAGAAGCCAATTCAAAGAGTTCCTCCTACACAAGCATTCAGGTCTTGAGCAGTCCAGACAAAAACGCACGTTACAGCAAAGCTTAAGCTTGTTCTTCATAATATACAAGCTGCCTATTTAATTTTAAAAACAGCAACAAATATCCACCTCCCTTTCCATTTCTTATAAGGAGTCTTGAAGTTTAAATCTCCTCAGTGTGATAGATATGCTTACTTTGATCTGCTCAGCTCTTGGAAGTCCAGGGGCTCCGGGCTACTGGCCCCATGCTGCTGGTGTTCCTAGGGACAGCTCTGTCTGCCATTAGGGAATTTTTTCCCAAGAACCCCCTGTAACATTTGGCGAACCCCCAGGGGTTCACGAACCCCAGTTTGGGAACCACTGTGCTAGAGGAATTCATTTATTGGAGAAACTGTATTTGAAAATATAGATAGCCTGGGAGGGATGGCAATTTAGGTTTGATTTCCTTAACGTATCTTTGTGAATGTTAATTTTGTTTTCATAGCTCCCAGGACCAAAGCATATGGCTTTATTTTTTTCTGAGCAAATTACATTGCACTTATCTGAATTAAATCTCCTATTAATTTTGGCCCACTTCTCTACATTTTCATGGCCATACAGTGAGCTCACAATTTTTCTTCTTTTAATATTATGTGTTAATTTACACTTCATTACTTCTAACTCATTTAAGAAAATATTAAAGAGTATCTCACCTAATATGAGTGCTTAGGGTGCTTTAACTGCTTACATCACCAGAAGTCAAGAAGGTAAAAAAAAGGGTGTGGAAGGAAGCTGAAAAAGTACACTTAGTTCCTCTGCATAAATTCCAAGGGTTTTAAACATGATAAATGTATGATGTTAATATCTTGTTGTAGCAATTTATTACTGACTGTTATTAGTGCAAACTACAAATGGTGCAAGGTGCTTTGATTTCCATATCAACTGAAATTGTGATTGCTAGTGTCAAACAGTTAATAGCAAAGCTCTGACTTGAAAAAAATCTACACTTATTTTGAATCAGATGATAAAAGCAAAATATAAAAATATAACCTGAAGCTTGGCATTCTGAGTTTGTAAGGTTGTATTTTGCTCCTGTAAAGAAACAGTCTGTCTCTGAAGTGACAGAATCTGAGCTTGTAGATTATTGTTCTGGGTCTCAAGTTGCTTTAGTTGAGTTTTCAGAGCTTGTTTCTCTGCCTGCAGGGTAGCATTCTTAAAAAAAAAAAAGGTTAAAGATAGAAGAATCATGCATATCAACAGGACATTGTTTATATTTTAGGTTACTTTACCTACAAAGAAAATTATTTATTTTAAATACAAATAAGATGAAGTTATGGGTTTCCATTAAAATCACAAGAGAGAAGCAATTGTGAGATAAAGCTTCCACACTGTTATTAATTTATCTGTTTTTCGGTTAGTAATGTAGTGGCCACACTAACCTGAGATATTCATACAGGGATGGAGGGAGGGCACATTTTCAAAACTGGCCCCAAACTAGACATTCAAATGGCACTAATACAATTACTGTCTTACACTCAAATCCCTGTTTGTATGTGACACCCATGGATGTGTCATTGGCAGCAGAGATTGAACCTGGCACCTCTGCTTCTAAAACTATAAGCCTCTACTATTTAAGCTAAAAGACCCAGGTCTAACAGTGCAAAGACTGTCGGAGACCCATAAAGCGCTATGTGGTTCAGCCCCTAGAGAAGGACAGAGTCATACTGTGTAAGTGTGAATTACACATTCCTCCTGGCAATGGAAGTTCATCCTGAGGCCTGGTCTACACTAGTGGGGAGAGGGTTGCGAGCTAAGTCAGTCTAAGTTACGCAACTTCAGCTATGAAAATAGCGTAGCTGAAGTCGACGTACTTAGAGCTACTTACCGCGATGTCTTCACTGCAGTAGTTCAGTTGCTGACTCTCCCCCCTCAACTCCGCCTGCACTTCTCGCTCCAGTGGAGTACCGGAGTCGATGGGAGAACGCTCAGCGGTCGATTTATCGCGTCTTCACTAGACGCGATAAATCGACCCCCGCTGGATCGATTGCTCCAGAGGTAAATGTAGACATGCCCTAAGTGTCAGGGGTCTATCCAGATTAAATCTCCACAGGGGCCATCACTTGTAATGTGACTCTCTTGGGAGTAAAAGCACGAGCCTCTACTGGCTGAGCTAGAAAACCCATGTTTGTTAACTCACATTTTTACTCTGGCCACCTCACTCTCACATCACATTAAACAAATAAAACTGAAACAACTTACATTCCTTTCTACTTCTATTAATCTATCTTTAACCTTCAATAGTTCTCTAGTAGTTTCCTGATTTTCCTTTTCCCATTTATTGACAGACTGGGTTTCTTCACCAGTTCTTGGAGGAGAATTCTGTACCATCCTTTCCTCCTCTTGTCTTTGCTTGAGGGCTTCATAGTTTTTTTTCACCTAAAATCAATTAAGATAATTACAAAAATTGAAAATATAACCCCAAACCTCTTTTTTAACTATGTGTGAATGTAATTTGCACAGGACAAGAAACTCAATGAATATTTTTAATATTTATAATTGTCAATTTAACTGTGGGAGTTTACACATATTATATAAATATAAAACATGAAATTGCCAGCAGAACAACTACACCCCTATCTACTATGTGTTGGATATATGTATCTTTTGTGCACTCAACTGTACCTCAAATTAATTATACAAGTGTCAAAATCTAGATGGGTAAATTTCATAGATGACCATTACATTCCAGATGTTTAAAGTTGTATCACTAAATTCTAGATTTCTTGGGAACTGAGGATCCTTTGCACCCCCAAATCAAGCCCTGAGTTCAACTGTATTTTTCTCTTTTACCCACCATCAAAGCTCTGTGACTTGGCCCATGATGTAACTCTTAGTTACAACCTGTCTTATCACTTATTTTAACTCTTATCTGCAAGACACAGTCCTGCCAACTCTGTGAGTTCAAAAATTATGATCCAGGCCAAGAGAAGTCAGGAGATTGGCTTGAAAATCATGCATTCTGTAAAAATATCAATATTCCTTTTTGGTTTGCTTTTGGGATTTCTTTTATAAAGTCTTAGAGATCACCCTTTGCTCTCCCTTATGTGTGAATTTTTCGATGAAAACACAGACAAAATGCACCTACAGAAATTGAGGGGGTCCTCCCCTCTTCTTTTTCCTGACAGATGGGAGGCAAAGGTTCTCTGAACTCTCCCCAATACATGCTCTTTCCCTTCCAGACAGTTTCTGGGTACTACTGTCAGGTCCCTACTCTGTTTCCCACCACCTCTCAACTGAGTACTCCTGGCCTTCCCCAAACATCATCATCTGCCTCTCCACTGGGCACTGTATTGTCTTTGGCTCCCTTTTCTGGCATTTTCTCCTACCTTAATGAACACTGCTTCCTGTCCTCTTCCCCACTATTACCTACGTACACTATTTCAGCAGCAGTGTGGAGAAAAATGCAAGCTGAAGATGGGTGGGAAAAGGGATACTCCTCACAAAGTGACCCTCTTTAATCACCACCTTTCCTGAGGGAATTGGTAGTGTCTTGGAGTTGCCACTGGCTGGTGTCTCTAGACTAGGATTCTGTACATGCACAGCAGTACAGAGCATGCAACTGAGACACTGGAATGATCAGTAAGCCAGGGAAATGAAGCCTCTAGTTTCAAATACAACAATTGTTCACCCATAATTCTTCAACTGAAAACCACTGTACATGACACTGAACAGCAAATACTGCAAAAACTGTAGCTCTTGAGATAAATTCACAAGAATTAGCAATGCTGAAGACACAATACTCTTGTCTTAAGGTCTAAATTCAGTAAATAATTTGTTTTTAAACACTGTTCCTCACATACACCAAATATTGTAGAAAAATTCAAGACCCCCATCATGACCCCCACCACTCTAATATTTTTACCAAACAAAGATCTGAATTCTTATGTAATGTGAGTTTTTTGAAAATTTAGTGCTAAGAAAATTACAGACAAGCTTTCCTGTGTCTTGTAATATAGAATGCACTACTTCTGAAGCTTAAGTATTTTGAGAGATAAGTGAATTATTTTGTCAAGTGTACTTAATGTTGTAAGAATATCATTATAAACTGCAAATAAAATTGGAAAATAAGAATGATATTCAAGAATTTTATAACCTGAGGAAAAAAATGGTCATGTCATTTTTTCCTTACTGTTTTAAGTTCCTGGCGCAGCTGCTGGTTTAAATTTGTTGATTCTTCTAAACGAGCTTCCAAAGCTGCAATTTTTTCTTCTTTTATTTCTAGAGACTTCTTTAGTGTAGATTCTAATTTTGACTCCAAAAGCTTGTACCTACTACTCAATGAAATTTTAAAAATATATATTTTTATTATTTCAAGAAAGATAAAAAATTTGTTAAGACTTTTTTTTAAGTGACATACATATTTTAAATTCTAGGTGAATATAGTGCTCTTGAAAAAATAGTTACTAACTTTCTGTAACTGTTGTTCTTTGAGATGGGTTGCACATGTCCATTCCAATGTAGGTGTTTGTATGCCCCAAGCATAGTCACCGGAAATTTTCCCCCTAGTGGTTAACTGCTGGGTCATCCTAGCACCCTCTGGGGTGTCACACACTTATAGGACCAGAATAAAGGGCTTGCCAACCATGCACCCCCTCAGTTCCTTTTTTCCAGCTAACTTCATTAAGAGAGGAAGGAGGGTGGTTCTTGGAATGTTCTTGAAGAACAACAGTTATGGAAGGTTAGTAACTGTTTTTTTCTTCAGCAAGAACCGGGTCAACCCCCAGGCTGGAACAGCGGCTGCCGGGGTGGAGCAGGAGCAGCAGCTCCCAGGGCTAGCAGTCAGCCCCTGCTGCAGGAGCAGCGGCTGGGGCCGGAGCAGCCCCCGGGGCCGGAGCAGGAGCAGCAGCACCCGGGGCTGGGGGCCAGCCCTTGATAGAAGAGCAGCGGACCCTGGGGCTGGAAACACGACCGGGGCTCGGTCAGCCCCCACCGCAGGAGCAGCGGCAAGGCCGGAGCAACGGCTGGTGGTCAGCCCCCAATGGGGCTCTTACTATTAGTCTCCCTCCTCGGCTATTTTTAGTAAAAGTCACGGACAGGTCGTGGGCTTACATGAATTTGTGTTTATTGCCAGTTTTGCAGTCCATGACTTTTACTAAAAATACCTGTGACAAAATCTTAACCTTAGTGATGGCATAGTGTGCTGAGAACGTGTGCACTGATGACCAGGTTGCCACCCTGCAGATGTCCTGAATAGGGATTTGCACTAGGAAAGTGGCTCAGGAGGCCTGTAATCTTGTGGAATGAGCAGTCAGGTTAGCTGGAGACGGAACGCTTGCCTACTTATAACACATGCAAATGCATGATGTGATCCAGGACGAGATTCTCTGAGTGGAGATAGGGAATGCCTTGATCCTCTCTGCTACTGCTATGAACGGCTGGGTAGATCTATGAAACGGCTTAGTCCATTCTATATAGAACATTAGGGCCCTTCTAACATCTAGAAAGTGTAGCCGTTGCTCTTCCCTATTCTAAGGTGGTTTTGGGAAGAAAACTGGAAGGAACATTGCTTGACTGCAATGGAAGTGCGAAAACACTTTTGGGAGAAAAGCAGGAAGTGAACACAACTGTACCTTATCCTTGAAGAAAACTGTGTACAGAGGCTCCGACGTGAGCCATGCATCTCTGAAACCTTTCTGGCTGAAGTGATAGCCACTAAAAAGACCACCTTCCAGTAGAGGTGAGTTAATGAGAATGTTGCCAGCAGCTCAAGCAGGTGACCCAAGACCCATAAGCTTTGATAAGACGATTTAGGTCTCAGGGAGGAATGGGATCTCTAACCTGATGGTATAACTTCTCTAGGTCTTTAAGGAAATGGATAACTACCACATGAGAGAAGACAGACTGCCTGTCGACTGGGGGATGGAAGGCTGATATCGCTGCAAGGTGGACCTTGACAGAAGAAATAGCCAAGCCTTGCTATTTCAGATGCAACAGGTACTCCGATATAACTTGCAATGAAGAACTCAAGGGTGGAATTACATGCTGGGAAGACCAGATGGAGAACTGCTTCCATTTTGCAAAGTAAGTAGCCCTGGTGGAGGGCTTCCTACTACCTAGCAGGACCTGATGAACGTGCTCCAAGCAGGCCTGCTCTTCAGGATTCAGCCAGGGAGCTTCCAAGGCAATCAGATGAAGACAGCTGAGGTTCGGATGGAGCAGACGACCATGGTTCTGGGAGATCAGGTCTGGATATAAAGGAAATGGGAGCAGGGCCCTCCACTGAGAGGCCTAACAGGACGGTGAACCAATGTTGCCTGGGCCATGCTGGGGCTATGAGAATGACCTAGTCCTGCTTGATCTTCATCAGAACCTTGTGCACTAGTGGGATTTAAGGAAAGGCGTAATACAGGTGAGCTGTCCACAGCAGCAGGAAAGCATCCATGAGAGACTCCGGGCTGTGGCCTCGCAGGGAACAGAACTGGTGGCATTTCCTGTTGATTCAGGTAGCAAACAGATCTATCTGGGGAGTCCCCCACTATTGGAAAATGTCCCTTGTGATGTATGGCCAAAGTGACTACTTGTGGTGAATGGAGAAAGACCTGCTAAGGCGATCTGCCAGTTGGTTCTGCACTCCCAGGAGGGAGAAGCCTTGAGGTGGATTGAATGTGTTATGCAGAATTCCCACAGATGAACTGCTTCCTGGGACAGCAGCGAAGAACGTGCCCCACCCTGCCTCTTGATGTAAAACATGGCTGTCATATTGTCCCAGACAGCCAATACGTCTTTGTTCACAATGTGAGACAGAAGGATAACAAGAGAGAGTTCTTCTGGAGACTAAAGGCCTTGAGTCTTGAGGGGCCCAAGTGGGTTCCCCAACCCAGCACCAACATGTCCGAAACCAGGGACAATGAAGGTTAGGGCCATGAAAAGGATACTCTCACACAAATCACATGATGGTCCAGCCACCAATCCTGGGAAATGAGGACCTGAGGAGGTACAGTGAGAACCAAGTTCGGATGGTGACAGATAGGTGAGAACACTGTGGCCAGCCATGCCTGAAGAGGTCTGAGACGTAGCCTCACACATTGCATGTGGCCCAGGAGTTTCAGACAGCTCCACACTGTGGTAACTGGGTGGGCCTTGAAGGACCTTATCAGGACTGTGATCGCCTGAAACGAATCTCCTGGGAGGAAGGCTCTGGCCTGAGTGGAACTGAGTACTGCTCCAATGAACTCTATCCTCTGCACTGGGATGAGGGGTAAACTTTTGCATGTTTATTTGCAGGTCTAAGGCCTAGAAGGTTGACTGGATGAGCTGGATTCTGGATTCTACCTGATCCCTGTGCACTCCCTGTTTCCTCAGGAAGGCTGCTACCATCACCATGACTTTGGTGAAGACATGTGGAGCAGCTGACAGGCCGAATGGAAGAACCGCAAACTGATAGTGTGCTTGGTTCATGACAAATCTGAGGAACCTTCTGTGGCCTTGGAAAATCGATATGTGGAAATATGCGTCCTTTAAATTGAGGACAGCACACCAATCCCTAAGATCCAGAGAGGGAATGATGGAGGCCAGAGAGATCATACAGAACTTTAGATTCTTGAGGTAGCTGTTGAGGCAGCGCAGGTTTATAATAGGTCTGAGACCACCCTTGGCTTTCAGAATTAGGAAATAATGGGAGTAGAACCCCTTTCCTCTCATGTTTTGTTGAACCTCTTCCACAGCTCCCATCTGAAGGAGGGATTGGACTTCTTGGATGAAGAGTTGCTCGTGAGAAGGGTACCTGAAGAGGGATGGGGAGGGGAATAGGAAGGGTGAGTAGAAAGAAACTGGAGACTGTATTCTACTTCCACCATGCTCAGCTCATGCTCAGAGGTCTGAGCTGATATGGGTCCAGGCACTAATAAATTGGGACAGGCGGTCCAAAAACAGAGAGGCAACTGCATCCAATATAATAGGGACAGGGATGGAAACCTCAAGCATCCCATCAAAAGGAGAGCTTCAAGCTCCCTGAGTGCCTGGGAGCAGCATGTGTCGGCCCCAAGTTGGAAGCTGGTGGAGGAGACCTATGCTCAAACCTCCTGCTCTTTCTCCTCTGTGGGCCTTGGCAGGCCGGTGGGGCAAAGCATTGGTCTACTCAGAGAAGAGTGAGGATCCTTCAAAGGGGAGATCCTGGAGGGCTTGCTGGACCTCTTCAGGAAGACCGGAAAACTGTAACCAAGAGCTCCTGTGCATGGTTACCATTGAGACCATGGATCTGGCTGCAGAATCAGTTGCGTTCAGGGCTGCCTGCAAGGAGGCCCTCGCTATGGTTTTCCCCTTGTCAACCAGCAAGGGGAACACCTGGCTAGCTTCCTAAGGGAGCAGATCTTTAAACTTGTGTATGACATCCCACATATTAAAGTCATAGTGACCCAGCAGTGCCCGCTCGTTTGCTATTTTAAGTTGCATCCCTCCAGTAAAATAGATCTTTCTGACAAATAAGTCCAAATTTTGGAGTCTTTTGCCTTAGACAGTGTCCCCAATTGCCCTGGGTGATCTCTTTAATTGGTGGATGATACTACTGGTGACCCCAGGGGGATACAAGTGTAAGAACTTGTAACCCTGGACTGGCAAATAATACTTCTGCTCCGTATGTTTGACAAAGGGGGAAGGGAAGCAGTGGGTCTGCCACAGAACCGTAACAAGGTCCATGATAGCCTCATTGAGTGGCAGGGCCACCCTTGAGGGGCCCTCCGCTGTCAAGATGTCCAGCAGGCTATGAGAGGACTCTGTGACCACCTCTGCCTGGATGTCCAAATTCAAGGCCACCCGCTTTAACAAATCCTGGAGAGAACCTTGTGGTCAGCTTGGGAAGAAGACATGCCAGCTGCCAATACTGTCTCATTCGGGGACGAGGAGGTGGAAGCATTGGTTGAGGGCCCTCCACCCCTCCTTCCATATTGGCCATGACCCACGGGCCCTCTTCTAGAAGCTCGGTACTGGAGTCCGGATTGGGAGTCTCCCGTCGAGGCACTGCTGGTGCTCTACTCTTGGAAGTCGCCAAATAGGAGCACCTTGAGAAAGGACCCTGGGCTGGGGGGAACCTGTATGGGGTCCAGTGCATTGGCACTGGCCCCGAAGGATGAGAGGGCCAAGCACTCGGTGGTACCACTGTGTTTGGTATGGTGGGGTAGAAGTGCCTCGGGGGTGGCTGCGAGAGTGAGAGGAGTGTGACCCCACTTCTGACTCTGAAGACAAAAAGTCTGGGCAAGGTGACCAGGGAGGTGTTGACCCCATTGTTGCCGGAGATCAGTGCTGTGATGATGAAGTCTGCACTGAGGCTAGCATGGAGGGTTTTCCCTTGGATGGTACCATGGGCAGAGGCTGGGAGAAGATGGTTCCCTGTCTAACTGTACCGGTGGTGCCAATTCCTGCACTGCCGGAGATATAGGCACTGGCAACAAAAGCAGGTCCCTGGCTGCTATGAATGCCTCCAGAGTTGACAGCATCGTAAACATACTGATACCACACTGCCTGCCTGAAGATGAAACCTCTGGAGCCAGAGTCCCTGGGACCTGCATAGGCATCAGAGTCACTGGTACCTGCTGTTGCGGTGCCGAGGTAGAAGAGTGGCCTGACACAATTCTCACTCTATCCCAATCCCCATGCCTGTCCGACTTCAGAGCCGGGGATTGAACCCTCTCAGCCGGCTGCCTCTTGTGCTTCTTTTTAGGAAACGAGGATGGGGAATGGTGCCAAGACTCTCGTACGGTGGTAGGAGCACTCCGCACGAATGCTGAGTTACTTGGTGCCGAGTCCGAGCAACTTGGTTCCGAAGTGGGTCTCAGAGCTGCCTCCATAAGAAGGGACCTTCAATCTTGCCTCTCGATCATTTTTTCGTGCAAAGTTTGAAGTTCTTTCAGATCTGGCAGTGGTCCTTTCAGTCAATCTCTGCCAAGAACTTGAGACACCTCGACTACGGGTTTCTCAAGGGCTTTGACTTGCCACAGGAGACACAGGGCATGAAGCCTCATGACTGAGGAATGCGCCGGCACCAGGGAATGGATGAACTTTGCCAATTAAAGGAGAAAAGGTCTGCCCTTATAGACTAAAACTGACTAACTATATATAACTAATTTAACTATATACACCACAAAAAAAAAACAGTGAAAACCACTGGGAAAGTTTGCCGAAACAAAGAGAGCAGTTTCAGAGATCGTCATGGGCGGTAAGAAGGAACTATGGGGACGCAGGGTCAGCAGGGCCCTTTATACTGGCACTATGAGCGCACGGCACTGGAGGGCGCCAGAGCTGACCCGACAGATACCACTAGAGGAAAAATTTTGGGTGACTGTGCTCGAGGCATGCACACGCCTACATTAGAATAAACATGTGCAAGCCCTTGAAGAAGGTGTTGGACTGATTGCTAATAGTGGCAATGTAAGTTCCCTGACTCCCTGCCAACATGCTTCACTAGTGTCTTGTAGGGAACACATGTAGGAGTGAATGTAGTTCAGTATCCATGCCCATTCAATTCTAGGAATCTCTGATGAAATTGCAGAGAAAAGTACAGTACCATTTGGCATGGATTGGATTTACTCAACACCTGTTAGTCCGCTGATTTAAAAAAAAACATATTGGGCTTATTAAATGGAACACACTGTCTGTGATTCTTGAAGCCACAACAGCTACACCCTGACAGGAATTGAAGCAGAGGACCAAGAGTAAAAGGATTAAGAAGAGGATGCAGTGGCCTTAAAGAGTCACCATCAGATGAGAGGGAAATGACCCCAGAATTTACCTATTTGAGAACCCATGTAAACATCAAATTGCAAATGAAAAAATCTTGCATCTGTAACTGAGAACTAGACTGGTCTATACAGAGAAGTGAAAAGGAAAAAGACGAGCAGAGACCTCACATCCAACCTCCATGGATTAGGAGGCTGCAAATGCGAAGACATCTTCTAACCTGATTTGAGACTTCGATGCCAGATTGGGGTGGAAGAACCATGAACCCACTTTGTCTAAAGATAAAAAGCCAACCCTAAGTGCTTGAAGGTGCAAAGCAACAAACTGAAAAATCTTTAATGTCATCATTATCAAGCTATGTGAGATTAGGGCCAGACAGAGGAAAGATTTTAAGATATTGCTAACAATGCTCAGTACAAAAAATGCCAATCCCACCCTCCATCCCAAGAAAGGAGACAGGCTAGATGTGGAATATTTTCTATCTCCATGACCAAAAAATGGGGAGCCAGACCAGGAATACTCTGGAGTAGAAAACAGCCCTGTGGATAAAGACTATTACGATAGTTGTGAAATCCCCATCATTAGAGGTTTTTAAGAACAGTGCAAAAGGCCAGACTTGATTACTTCTTGAGGTCCCTTCCAGCCCTACATTTCTATGATTCTATATGAGTCTGCTCAAGTGATTGTTTACTTTAAGCAGTGAAGGCTGAACTACAGGAATACAAATCGTGACAACTGTTACCTTCTGGCCTATCAGAAATCAATCCAGATATCTTTTAGGTGAAAGTAAGGGGTGAGAATAATGGATCCAAAGGCATGACAATTTTAGACATTATCCCAAATGAACTAATCCATTTCTTGAGTAAAACAAACATTCATCATCTGCAGTCCTCCAACTTAGTCTGGAGCCATTGTGTCTGCAATGGCATCTTGAAAAGAACATTTATTTTGAACAGCAACTCCTATAACTGTCCAAATAATCTTGGAAGCAAGGGAAACAATGAAGAGGTGAGGAGAGGAGTCAGCAATATACTCAGGGTCATCAATGGATTGTGGAACCAGGAATTGACAAAACATGGAAAAAAGCTATTAGTTATTAGCTATTAGCTATTAGTCCCTAAGGACACAAGTAATTTCTCATTTTCCTCCCAGACTCATGTCTATAGCTCCAATAAAATCTCTTAAAATGGGAGGGAAATCATCTAAACTAGATGATCCAGGGAGAAGGGAGAAATCCTTATGTAGTGATACCCTTGGCCAGGTCACCTGCTGGGACTGAACCTATAATATCTGGATCTAAAAGCATGAGCATTTAATGCTTGAGCTAGGCACAGAAGCAGACTCATTGCCCATACATACCTTAAAAGGGAACAAAGAGCTAAAATGTGTTAGTATGGACACCACACTCCCATTTAGTTGGGGAAGCTCATTCTAAGTTTCAGAAGTCCACACAGGGCATTATTTGTAACAATGTCAGTGGAAGAGTTATCTGTGGGGATTGTAACCAAGACTTACACATCTAAAGGCATGAGCCTCTACCGGTGGAGCTAAAGGACCAGGTTGATTAGTTTGAAGGTGGCAGTAAACCTCTTTATGTGGTATAGCCAAAGGAGGGGAACAAAGAACCACATTATTTTAGCATGGCTTACTGCTGAGTTAGATGATGTAATGTCTCTCAAAACTATGAATGCTGAGCAACAAATGAGTGCTGGACCTAGAAATTGTTTCTGAGTTGCAACTCATCACCAACTGGGGAAAGAGGAGCAAAAGCCAGATACCATTAGAAAACAAAAGTTAATAGCAGACTTTCCCTAAGTGGTACTGGTAACTGAACACTAGCAGTAATAAGAGGGTCTGAAGATAAAGTATCTGGCTACCTAGAGAGGGCCCAGAATCTGTCTCCATGCCCATCAATGATAACAGACCACAACACCAGCCGTTTTTCATGAACGAATGGCATTGTGAAAGGAGAGCTGGCTAGAAGCCCAGGCTTGCCTGCTTTTCCTGCCACATATTTCCTCCTGTGGGAGAGGATGCAACACAGCATCCAGGAAACAGATGTCAGCTCTTTTATGTCAGCAGGTGTTGTAGAAGGAGCACAGTTCGGGGTTTGGAAGAGGTTCAAAATCTTCACTATGTCCCAGCTTGTACAAAGGCAGGAGGATGTGAGAAGAATTTCTTTTTGGTAGGTAAAGTCACAACAGCTCAGAGCAAGGAATCTGTTGTCAAGTCAGAGGTTACTGTGTGTGTGTGACAAGTATAGAAAACTAACATTTACAAGAATACTGTTGTCTGAAGTATTCAAAAAAAACACTGGGGCTACGATCCTGGACATTGTCTCTCTTTTGCTCCTACTGTTGATTAGAAGCATCGGAATATTGTAAATTATATATGAACAGTAGATGTTGGTATAATTTTTAAACTGCTAGCAACAAAGTGGCAATTTAATTTTGAAGACATATTTGGAATCTGAAGTTACTCACTGTGTGCAGTAACTTTTGTTCTTCGAAATGTGTGTCCCTATGGGCCCTCCACTAGGTGTGCTTGCGTCCCTGTGTTGCTGATTGGAGAATTTTGGTAGCAGTGTCTCTTCAGCCTGCACATGTGCCATCACCCGCGTGCTCTGCCATTAAGCTAACCAGCATTGCTTGGGCAAACCCCCCTCAGTTCCTTCTCTCCTGCAGAGTTTATGATGAGAACTCTGAAATGGAGAGGAGGAAGATGGGTCGTGGAGCACCCATAAAGACACACATCTCAATGAACCATCGTTAATGCAAAAGGTGAGTAACTTCTTTTTTGAGTAGTGTCTTTATGGGTGCTCCACTATAGGTGACTCCTAGGCAGTATCCCCCACGGGAGGCTGGGGCTTCGGAGTAGAGTCTGTTATGGGTGATAATACTGCACAGCCAAATCTAGCATCTCCAGCGGCATCCCCCAGGATGGCATAGTGTTCTGCAAAGGTATATCCAGATACCCAAGTAGCTGCTCTGCAAGTTTCTGATATGGGGACACCCTTGAAGAAGGCGACTTCTGAGGAAATCGATTTTGTAGAATGTATGATGGAGGTGCTAAACTGCAAATCTGGTAACAGAGTTTGATACAGTTCGAGACCTATTTAGAAAGTCTCTAAGCTGAAATTGCTGTCCTTTTAGACCTATCTGCAATGGAGAGGAAGAGCCTAGGAGATTTCCTAAAAGCCTTTGTCCTGTCCAAATAGAAAGCCAAGGCTCCCCTTACATCAAGCGTATGTAGAACAGCTTCCCTATTATCCAGGTGTGGTTTGGGGTAAAAGGTCGGGACGTAAATTAATTGATTTATATGAAATGTGGAAGTCACTTTGGGTGTCAACTTTGGGTGTGGTCTGAGTGTGACTTTGTCAGGAAAGTACACATAAAAGGGGGAATGCACCATCAAGGATATCTCCCCTATCCTCCTTTCTGAGGTAATAGCAATCAGAAATGCCATCTTCAGTGAAAGGTGAATTAGTGAACAAGTGGCCATAGGTTTCAAAGGGCTGTCTGCTCAGTCATTTTAATACTAAATTCAGGTCCCATTGTGGGGTAGGATGTCTGGGTTGGGGAAAGAGGTTCGCTATGCTTTTAAGGAGCCTCTTCATAGTTGGGTGCGAGAAAACTGAGTACCCTTCTATTTGTTGGTGAAAAGTTGCTATTGCCACTAAGTATACCTTTAGTGAACTAATAGAGTCTCCTGATTTCTCAAGAGACAGTAAATAGTCTAAGATTATTGGTAGAGTGGCAGTATTTGGGGTAATTCTTCTGGAATGGCATCACATCTGAAACCTGGTCCACTTTTGTAGGTAAATATGACAGGTAGTCATTTTCCTACTGTGAAGTAACACCTCCTGTACTTCCTCAGAGCAGGATGTTTCAATGTGGTGGAACCATGAAGGTGCCAGGCTTTGAGCCATAATATCCACAGGTTAGGATGGAGAGAGTGTCCATCATTCTGTGAGAGGCGGTAAGGAGTTGGTTGAAGAATCATCTGTGGACACAGTGCCAACTGTGACAGGCGAGGATACCACATCTTTCTCGGCCAGGTGGGAGTGATCAGTATGATGTTTGCTCTCTTTTTATTTTCAACAGGACTTTCAGCAACAGAGGGAATGAGGGAAAGGCATAAAGAAGACCCTTGTCCCATGAGAAGAGGAGAGCGTCCCCTATGAAGTGCTGGCCGATGCCTGCTCTGGACTAGTGCTGTGGATACTTCTTGTTCTAGTAAGTGGCGAACAAGTCTGTTATTGGTATCCCCCATCATCGGAATACGTTGTGGAGTGTCACCCGGTCTATTTTCCATTCATGGTCATGTGGGAATTGACAGCTAAAACTATCCACTGTCATGTTCTGCACTCCTGGTAGTTATGCCCCTGCACCACTTTCACAGCTTTATTGCTTCCAAACAAAGGGAGGGCGATCTGGTGCCTCCTTGACAATTTATGTAGTACATGGATGCTATATTATCTGTCATGATCTTTGTGTGTGTGCCTCTGATCAGCAGAAGGTAGTTAGAACATGTGTTCCTGACCACTCTGAGTTCAGGGAGGTTGATGTGAAGTCACACCTTGGAGGGTGACCATTTGCCCTGTACAGTAAGGTCGTTGAGATTTGCGCCCCATCTTATGAATGACGTGTCAGTGGTAAGAAGAAGTGATGAGGGAGTCTGTGCAAATGGGATTCCCGTGCAGACGTTTTCTGGGTCCTTCCACCCATTCAAGGATTGTTTGATCTTGGTGGGCAGAAACAGTGGTTTGTCTAGGCTGTCTTTGTTTGGTCTGTAAACCTAGCTAAACCATGACTGAAGGCATCTCATGCGAAGTCTGGCGTGAGCTATCACAAATGTGCCTGTGGCCATGTGCCCCAGAAGATGAAGGCAGTGTCTGGTTGATATTTAAGGGCTGGTTTGCACTGTCTATAAGCATGGAGAGACTAAGGTATCTGTGTGTGGGAGGAGCGCGCTCACGCGGGCAGAGTCGAGATTGGCTCCTATGAATTCTAGTCTCTGTACCAGTGTTAATGTCGACTTTTGTATGTTGATTTGTAGACCCAGACTTCTGAATAAATCCAAAATTGTATCGGTAACTCATTTGGGTTCATCAAAGGATGGTGCCCTGAGAAGACAACCATCCAGGTAAAGGTAGTTCACGATGGCCTGGGAACATAAGTGGGCTGCCGCTACAGAGAGGATCTTAGAGTATACTCTGGGGGCCAATGAGAGGCCAAAAGGGAGTACTTCGTACTGGTAATGCTCTTGGCCTAGTGTGAATCTGAGGTATTGTCTGTGACACAGTATGTCTGAAATATGGAAAAGACAGTTACCTGTTTCATAACTGGTGTTCTTCAAGATGCGTTGCTCATGTCCATTCCATTGTAGGTTTGTGTGCTCGCCACATGCACCGGTGCTGGAAGTTTTCCCCTCAGAGGTATCCATAGGGGACTGGCTCTGGAGCCCTCTGGAGTGGCATCTATATGGCATGGTATAAGGGGCGTTGTTGGCTCCCCCACCCTCAGTTCCTTCTTCCTGGAAACTCTGACAGTGGGGAAGGAGGGTGGGTCATGGAATGGACATGAGCAACACATCTAGAAGAACACCAGTTACAAAACAGGTAACTGTCTTTTCTTCTTCGATTGCTTGTTCATGTCCATTCCATTGTAGGTGACTCCCAAGCAGTGTCACCAGACTTGTGTCTGACGAAGTGGGCATTCACCCATGAAAGCTTATGCTCCAATACTTCTGTTAGTCTTAAAGATGCCACAGGACCCTCTGTTGCTTTTTACAGATTCAGACTAACACGGCTACCCCTCTGTTACCAGACATGGGTAGGACTTCATGGACGTGTCGACTGCAACACAGCTCTGCAGAATCCAGCATCATCCCTGGCTTGCTGGGTGATGGCATAATGCATCATGAACATGTGTACTGATGACCACGTGGCAGCTCTGCAGATGTCCTGGATGGGAACATGCGCTAGAAAGACCACCGAGGACGCTTGTGCCCTGGTCAAGTGGGCCTTTAGTACAGGTGGTGGCTTGGACCACGCCAACTCATAACAGGTCTGGATACACAAGGTGATCTGGTTAGAGATCCTCTGCGAGGACACCGATAGGCCTTTCATCCTGTCCGCGGTCATGATAAAAAGTTGGGTCGACTTGCAGAAGGCCTTGGTGCGCGCCAGGTAGAAGGCTAGGGTGCTCCAGATGTCTAAGGTGTGCAGCAGCCTGTCCTCCACAGTTAAGTTCGACTTTGGACAGAGAATCGGGAGAAAGATATCCTGGTTAACATGAAGTGAGACACCACCTGGGGCAGGAATGTGGGGTCGGCTCGCAGCTGGACCTTAACCTTGTAGAGAACGGTGTAATGGGGCTCTGAAGTGACAGCTTTAATCTCGGAAACTCACTTTCCTGAGGTAATGGCTACAAGGAAAGCTACCTTCCATGACAGGTGTGAAAGGGAGCAGGAGGCCAGTGGCTCAAAGAGAGGCCCTCTGAGCCTCGAGAGGACACAGTTGAGGTCCCATTGTGGAATCACACCCAGACCAGTGGGAAGAGCCGCTCTAGTCCTTTCAGGAACCAAATGGACATGTCATGTGAGAACACCGATTTGCCCTGAACCTTCTGGTGGAAAGCTAATATGGCTGCCACATGCACCTTGATGGAGGAAAGCGCGAGGCCTTGTTGCTTAAGGTAGAACAGGTAATTGAGGATGTACTGCACAGACGACCGTGTCGGGGAGATGCCATGCTCCTCCACCAAGCAGGAGAATTGCTTCCACTTCGCCAAGTAAGTTGCTCTGCTTTCCAAGAGGACCTGCTGTACCTGGCTGGAGCAGGCCCTTTCCTCTGGGTTCAGCCACCAAGCCGTGAGGTAGAGGGAGGGAAGGTTCGGATGCAGGAGCTGTCCGTTCTCTTGCAAGAGGAGATCCGGACGGCTGGGTAGTGGCAATGGGGGTGCCACGGCTAGGTTCATGAGTGTGCCGAACCAGTGCTTGCGAGGCCACACAAGGGCAATCATGATTACCCTTGCCTTGTCTCTTTTGACTTTTGCTAGGACCCTGCTGACCAGCAGAAATGGCAGGAATGAGTACATCAGATCCCCCTCCCATGACAGAAGGAAAGCATCGGAAAGAGAGTCCCTGGCTAGATCCCGGAGAGAGCAGAAGTGCTGGCACTTCCTGTTCTGCCTGGTGGCAACAGGTCCATTCGGGGAGCCCCCCACCTTTGGAAGAGCACCTGGACAACCTGCAGGTGAAGGGACCACACGTGGGAAGAGAAAAAAGACCTGCTGAGGTGATCCGCCAGTGCTTTCCAGATGCCGCAGAGGTGCGATGCCTCCAGATGGACGTCATGCTGAATGCAAAAGTCCCACAAACGAAGTGCTTCCTTACAGACGGCCAACAAGCGAGCTTCCCCTTGCCTGTTGATGTAAAACATTGAGGCTGTGTTGTCTGTGAGTATATGTGCACTTTGACTGGAAAGGTAAGGCAGGAAGACTCCGCAGCTCCTCTGGGGACCGTGTCCCTTGGGTCTGCAATGTGCCGAGATGCGCTCCCCAGCCGAGGTCGGAGGCATCCAATATCAGAGATATCAAGAGTTGGGACTCTGAAACGGAACTCATTCCAGGACCACCTTTGGATTGGTCCACCACTGCAGAGAGACAAGTACCTTTGGTGGAATCATGACAATCTTGTCCAGATGGTCTCTGGGCGGGGTGTAGATTGTGCAGACCCAGGCCATGGTGAGGGGATACGTAGAGATGCTGGCAATGAGACCTGCCATTGTCTCTAATCTGTCTTGCAGCAGAAATGCTCTGGCACGGGTGGAGTCGAGGACTGTTCCAATTAATTTTATGCACCGGGACTAACATTGATTTTTCCTCGTTTATTAACAGGCTCAGAGCACAGCACAGCACATGAGCTGCAGCACTGAGATATTGTGTTGGACCTGAGACCTAGATGAGACCCTTGACGAGCCAGTCATCGAGGTATGGGTAAACCTGGATACCTCGCCGCCTGAGGAAGGCCACTACCACCGCCATGCATTTGGTAAACACCCTCGGAGCTGTAGCCAGGCCGAATGGGAGCACTGCGAACTGGTAGTGAGCGGGACTCACTGTGAAGCGCAGGAATCATCCGTGTCCCTGGAATATTGACACATGGAAGTATGCATCTTTCAAATCAAGGGCAGCGTACCAGTTTCCCGGATCCAGGGGGCAATGATGGAAGCCAGGGAGACCATGCAGAATTTCAACTTCTTGAGATAACTCCCTGAGGAACCTGATGTAAGATTGAGAAGGACAATTTAAGAAAACAAGCATTCGTCAAACAACAATTGATTACACCATGATGGTGCAAAACTCATTGGTCCCAATGAAGGAAAATCACTATATAAACAGGATGCCTAGCCATGAAACTTTGGGTTCGTCCTGCCAAGACTTCCCTGGTGTATCGTGTCGCAACCCGATGAAATCCGGCTCCTCCCTATCGGTGATCAATCTAGCTTGCCAATAGGTTGATCCAGACTCTGGACTGGTAACTATAACATCGACTGGTGGGATAATGTGTGTGTCTGTGTGTGCTGTAATTGAATGCATATGGTAATTGTTGTATCTTCAATAAATGTGGCATATTGCCTTTTCCCTTGAAAAAGATCCCGTGTGCTTCTTTGGGCATAACAGCTGGACACTCGAGGACGAATAAATCTTTCTTCCAAACAAATTGAACCTCTTAGAGTCTTTATTTTTCGGGGTGGAGCCTGGCTGGCCTTGCCTTTCCTGCTCATTAACCACGGAGACCACTAGGGAGCTTGGGGCAGGGTGTGTGTAAAGATCCTCAGGAGCTTTAGTAGGCACATAGTACTTGTGTTCTGCCTTTTTTGAAATCGGGGGGAGCGATGGAGGGGTCTGCCACAGAGACTTGTTGATCTTTGCCACCCCCTCATGCAAGGGCAACGCCACCCTGGCTGGGACATCCAACAGGGACATCAAATAGGGAGTCCGAGGGTTCCTCGAGCTCCTCAGCGTGAAGCCCCAAGTTCGAGGCAACCTTTCTTAGCAGTTCCTGATGGGTCTTAGTATCACCCTGAGGGACTGAATGAGAGGCCCTGTAATCACCTCATCAGGCGGCGACAAGGAGGAAGCTGGTAACAGAGGATCTGCCGCCTCCAAAATCTGCTCAGTTCCTCCATGGGAGCTGGGTAGAGCTGAGGGGTCTTTTCCACAGAGCCCTCTGCGTCAGGGGGCGGTTGGGAGGCCGTGGCTGATGGTTTATCCGAGGCGCCGAAGGCTGACCTGAGCCCTTGCGAGGACTGCAGGAACCCCCAAGGATTCCAAGGGGGAGGCCACTGTCTCTCGGGCCACAGTGCAACAGGCGGTGCCACCTGCAGAGTGGGTACCCTTGTGCGGGGCCCTGGCCTGCTGGTATGGAGCCCTGTTTGGTACCGGAGTCTGAAGAGGAGGGATCACGTCTGAGAGACCAGGACGGTGCTGACCGTTTGTCCTGGTTGCGACAGTGCCAATCCCAGCTCTGCAACGGGGATCTGTCAGAGGGTGATGAGTCCCTGCACCGAGCTCCTGGAGACCGATGACATTTGGCAGATTTGCGATGGTGGCCTGGCAATTGATGCTTCATGCTTCTTTAGTGGTGCCAGTCCACTGAGTGGGCGGCACCAGTAATAGTAAGACATCCTGCACCGCCTCGGGCATCGATGACATATCCAGGTGCCGGAGGCCTGCATCACTGTCTGGGGTGGCAGGCGCGTCTCGGGATGGGCTAACCCGCTTGACTTGAGCCAGGGCCTAACTCCCGTACAGAGGTGAGAAGCTGCCCTGCACGGGTCCTTGCTCCCCTCAGGCCCTCTCCTTTCCTTTACAGGATGTCAGAGATCGTCCCCTCCCGGTCTTTCTTTGCCTCCTAACGGGTGCGGGGGGGGGGCAGGGTGAGGGGGAAGGGAAAGAGAGGAAATCGGCATCAGTCCGAAGATGGCACCGGTGGAGTGCGCTGTACTGATGCCTCAGTACAAGGAGCAGAGCCACAGGATGGCTCCAGTGCCAGTGCCGATTCCAGAAGGAGCACCCAGAGACATATGTCTCGCTCCTTCTTTGTCCAAGGTTTGAACCCCTTGCAGATCCAACACTTGTCACTGATATGGGTCTCGCCCAGGCACCTCAGACAGCTACTATGAGGATCACTGATGGGCATTGGTTTTTTGCAGCGATTACAGGGTTTGAAGCTGGGGATTGGGGCATGCCCAGTCCCTAGGCTGAGTCCCGCCCGGGACTAACCAACTACACTAAGGGAAACTACTAACAACTTTTAACTATTTACAGAAAAAAGTTTGTCTCAACGGATTAAGAACGAAAAGGCTTGCCAAAGCAAGAGATGTTCCAGCACTGTCATTGGTGGTAAGAAGGAACTGAGAGTGGGGGGAGCCGGCGATGCCCCTCATACCGCGCCATACAGGCACCACTCCAGAGGCCGCCAGAGCTGGTCCCCTACAGATACCGCTGAGGGAAAAACTTCCGGCACCGGTGCATGTGGCGAGCACACACACCTACAATGGAATGGACATGAGCAAGCACTCGAAGAAGAAGTAAGCATGTTGAGGGCCGAAAACCAGTATCCCTGTTCCAACATTAGAATAATCATTAATAAAGTGACCATCTTGAACTTCTGAGCCTTGACACATTTGTTGAGTGCTGTGAGCCTAATATGGGTCTCCAAATCTCCCTTTTTATTAGGTATCAGGAAGTGACAAGAGTAAAAGCCTTTCCCTCTTAGATGTTGAGGTACTGGTTCGATGGCTCCTACACTGAGGAGGTGTTCTATCTCTTGTTGTAACAGGCTCTCATGAGAAGGGTCCCTGAAGAGAGATGGGGAAGGGTGTTGGGGGGGGGCGGTGTAGGGAGTTGAAATGAATGGAGTACCCATCTCAAATAATCTCCAGCACCCATTTGTCGAAAGTTATCTGTTCCCAGGCATTGCGGAAAAGGGCAAGATGGCATCCATGGGGGTGAGAAAGGTTGTCCAGTGTTAGATGGTATTGGACGGAATAATCTGATGGCACCTTAACTAACCCATCAAACCTGTTGTTTTGAGGTGTATGGCTGGGAAAAAGTAGATTGAGGGCCCAAAGCTTTCCATTTGGAGAACCTAGACTTTTTTCTTTGGGGCTCATAAGTGTTGGGTTGAATATTGTGATGAGCGGGGTCTGAATGAGGGCTGAGGACTATATTTTCTCTTCTGCCCAGGTATGTAAATTCCAAGCGACTAAAGGAGTAGTCCCTGGAGTCTTTCAGTGTGTGGAGGGAAGCGTCCATCTTGTCTGCAAACAATTTTGTACCTTCAAAGGGAAAGTCTTCCACGGTGGTTTGTACTTCTTTAGGGAAGCTCGATAAGTGCAGCCAAGAGGCTCGTCTCTTCATGATGGAACAGGAAAAGAAACGGTTACTCACCTTCTTGTAACGGTTGTTCTTCGAGATGTGTTGTTTATGTCCATTCCAAACAGGTGTGTGTGTGCCGCGTGCATGCCAGCCGGAAGATTTTACTATAGCAGCGTCCAGAGGGTCAGCTCCGGTGCCCCCTGGAGTGGCGCCCTCATGGCGCGGCGCCTTCATGGCGCTGTATATAGGGGCCAGCCGACCCCCCACCTCCTCAGTTCCTTCTTGCCGATACTCCAACAGAGGAGTAGGAAGGTGGGTATTGGAATGGACATGAACAACACATCTCGAAGAACAACCGTTACAAGAAGGTGAGTAACCGTTTCTTCTTCTTCGAGTGATTGTTCATGTCCATTCCAAGCAGGTGACTCACAAGCCCGAGTCTAGGTGGTGGGGTCGGAGGTCACTGCAGACTGGAGGACTGTGCGGCCAAATGCAGCATCCTCCCTGGGTTGGTGCGTGATGGCGTAGTGCGCCGTAAAGGTGTGGATTGAGGACCAGGTGGCCGCTCTACAAATTTCCTGCGTCAGGACGTGGGCCAGGAACGCGGCTGAAGAGGCCTGTGCTCTCGTGGAGTGGGCCGTGATAGGCGGGGCTGGTATATTGGCCCGACTGTAGCACTCCTGGATGCAGGTTCTGATCGAAGCTGAGATTCGCTGTGACGTGACTGGGAGCCCTTTCCTACTGTCGGCCACGGCGGTGAAAAGTTGGGTCGACTTCCTGAAGGATCTCGTCCTTTTTATATAGAACCCGAGAGCCCTGTGAACATCCAGAGAATGTAGCCGGTGCTCCTTAGCCGAGGAGTGCGGTTTCGGATAAAACACAGGGAGAAAAATGTCTTGATCCACGTGAAATGGGGAAACCACCTTAGGTAGGAACGCTGGGTGCGGCCTGAGTTGGTGAGAGTTAGTCCAGATGTCTCAGATGTAGCAAATAGTCTAATATGAGAGAGACCGGGATGAGCAAGGGGGCCTGACCCCGTTGTGTAGCCCAGAGGGGGAAGCGCTTCCACTTGGCCAAGTACGTGGTCCTTGTTGAGGGCTTCCTGCTGTCCAACAGGACCTGTCTGACCTGGTGAGAGCATCGTAACTTCACTGGGTTTAGCCATGGAGCATCCAAGCTGTAAGGTGGAGCGACTCCAGGTTCGAGTGAAGGAGGTGACCGCGGTCCTGCGTGATCAAGTCCAGTAGTAGGGGCAACCTGAGTGGAACCCTCGTAGACATGTGTAGGAGAGACGTGTACCAGTGCTGGCGCGGCCACGCAGGAGCTATCAGGATGAGTCGAGCGTGATCCCTGCGGGCCTTGAGGATTACCCTGTGAATCAAGGGAATCAGGGGAAACGCGTAAAACAGCCCGTCTGCCCAAGAGAGGAGAAAAGCATCTGATAGGGACCTGTGACGCATCCCATGAGGGAGCAGAATTGACGACACTTCCTGTTCTCGTTGGAGGCAAACAAGTCCACCTGGGGATGACCCCAGAGTCGGAAAATTGAGAGAACTATATCCCAGCGGATAGACCACTCGTGGCCCTGGAACGAGCGGCTGAGGGTGTCCGTGAGCGCGTTGTGCGTGCCCGGGAGGTAGGATGCTGTCAGGTGAATTACGTTCTGTACGCAAAGGTCCCATGATGCCAGGGCCTCCTGGCAAAGGGGAGAGGAGCGAGCACCACCCTGTTTGTTGATATAAAATATCGTTGGAGTATTGTCTGTGAGGACAGAAACGCACCTGCCTGCCAGCTGGGACTTGAATGCTATGCATGCGAGGCGTACCACTCGCAATTCCCTGACATTGATGTGCAGTGACAGATCCTCCCGCGACCTTGTGTTCTGAGGTGGCCCAGATGAGCACCCCATCCCCGATCCGATGCGTCCGTTACCAGGGATAGGGAAGGTTCGGGGTCCCAGAAAGGAACCCCCGCGCAGACCACCCGCGGGTCTAGCCACCATTGAAGGGAGTCCAACACTGGCGGAGGTAACGTCACCACTGATTCTAGGGAGTCCCTGACTGGCCGATAAACCCCTGCCAACCAAGACTGGAGTGGGCGCAGTCTGAGTCTGGCATGCCTCACCACATAGGTACATGCTGCATGTGTCCTAGTAATTTGAGGCAGCTTTTTACTGTGGTGGTAGGGTAACTTTGGAGGCCGAGAATGATGTTGGATATAGTTCGGAATCTGGCCTCTGGGAGATATGCCCTGGCTTGTGTCGAGTCCAGAACTGCTCCTATGAATTCAATTTTTTGAGTTGGAGACAGTGTGGACTTGGCCTTGTTGAGTAAGAGGTCGAGTGAGCAGAAGGTCTGCCTGATGAAGACCACCTGAGCCTCCACTAGTGCCTTGTTCCTGCCCTTGATGACCCAATCGTCCAGGTAGGGAAATACCTGGATCCCGTGTCTGCGCAGGAAGGCTGCCACGACTGCCATGCACTTCGTGAAGACACTTAGGGTTGCTGACAGACCAAAGGGCAGAACCGTAAACTGAAGATGAGCGTTGCCCATGAGAAACCTGAGGTAACGCCTGTGCTGAGGGATTATTGCGATATGAAAGTATGCGTCCTTTAAGTCGAGGGCGGCATACCAGTCTCCTGGATCCATGGAAGGAATGATGGAGGACAGGGAGACCATGCAGAACTTGAGTTTCTTCACAAACTTGTTGAGACGTCGCAAGTCCAGAATAGGTCTGAAGCCCCCTTTCGCTTTTGGAATTAGGAAATATCGAGAGTAGAAGCCCTTGCCCCATAGCTCCGGTGGAACCTCCTCCACCCTCCCTGAAGCGAGGAGTGGCTGAACTTCTTGAAGTAGAAGTTGCTCATGAGAGGGGTCCCTGAAGAGGGACGGGGAGGGGGGCTGGTGGGGCGGGAGGGAGGGAGAACTGGATAGAATATCCCTCCTCTACCGTGCGCAGCACCCAAGCATCCGATGTAATCTGGGCTCCCGATAGAAGGGGGACAGACGTGACGAAAAGGTAAGGTTGGATGGATCCATGGTTCTGACTGGGAGGTCGTCCTCAACCAAGCCGTCAAAATGGTGGTCTAGGCCCCTGCGTAGGCCTTGGTTGGGCAGATGACTGTCTGAAAGGCTGCTGTTGTTGCCTCCTCCTGCCCGTTCTCGGCCTTCTGCGCGAGGCATCCCCTCGATTTTGAGGCTGGTACGGTCGAGGGGCCTGCGGCGGCCTGAACTGCCTATGCTGGGTAACAGGGGTGTGTAGGCCTAAGGAACGGAGGGTGGTACGCGAATCCTTTAGGCTATGGAGCCTCGTATCAGTCTTTTCTGAGAAGAGCATGGGCCCTTCAAAGGGCAGGTCCTGGATCGTTTGTTGGACCTTGTGAGGGAGGCCGGAAACTTGAAGCCAGGTCCCGCACTTCATGACCACACCAGTCGCCAACTTGCGTGAGGCTGAATCAGCCGCATCCAAGGCCGCCTGGAGGGAAGAACGGGTAATCAATCTTCCCTCATCAACCAGGGCCGAAATCTCGGTTCATGAGTCCTGTGGGAGGAGGTCCGTGAATCTAGACAAAGCCGAGCACGTATTGTGTCCATACCGGCTCACTATAGCTTGCTGATTGGCAATGCGCAACTGCAGGCCCCCCATTGAATTTACCTTACGCCCGAACAGGTCCAACTTCTTAGCCTCTCTATTTTTAGGAGTAGCCCCCTGGAAACCCTGGCGTTCCCTCTGGTTGGCCGCATCTACCACTAGGGAGTCCGGTGGGGGGGTGTATAAAGATGTTCATACCCCTTGGTAGGAACAAAATATCGCCTCTTAGTCCTTTTGGCCGTAGGAGCCAATGAGGCTGGAGTTTGCCATAAGATGCGGGTTGTGTCCGTAATGGTCTTAATGAGAGGTAGGGCTACCCTAATCGGACCTGACGGAACCAGAATGTCAATCACTGGATCTGTGTCCACCTCGATTTGTTCAGTCTGTATCGAGAGGCTCTGGGCCGCCCGAGTAAGGAGCTGTTGGAGGATCCTATTGTCCTCTAGGGCCGGTGCCGCTGAAGTTCCCGCTACTGCCTCGTCCGGAGATGAAGAGGAAGATGTCCCATGCAGCGGCCCTTCATCTACCACGTCTCCCTCTGTGAGGGCCTGCGGCACACAGTACTCAGGCTGCGCGGCTGGTGCGGGCTCAAGATGCGACACCGCGGCCGGTACCGGGGTCGCCACCGAACTACGAGGAGTGCTGGATGGTGCCTGCGCTGTTGGGAGCAAAGTCCCCGTCAGTGCCGTTGTTTGACCAGGGGGTACCGTGTCCCCTTGTGGCAAACTCCTGTCAGACGGCGGTGCCGGTGGTGGCAGCATTAGCGGCGGTGCCGCAGACGTTGAGGAAACAGAAGCAGCTCATGAGCAGGGCCCGTACGCCTGACCCACTGACTGACGGTAGGCCCATGGCGTCCAGAACTGCCACTGTGGGGGCGGTTGCCACTGCTGCTGTTGGTGCCACTGCGGTGGGTACGGTTGAGCACTCGTACACGAGGATGATCGCCTGCTCCTCAATCTGTTAGAGCGGTACGAGTCCGCCTCTGAGTCAGAAGTCTCTGAATATGAGGACATCGGAGGCGCGGTACCTACTGTTGCTGGAGGGGGTGCTCGCACCGGTTCCTTTGACGCGGTGCCGCGTGGAGAGTGTGGTGAATGCATAGCCGGTTTGCCCCTAGAGTGGTAATGGGGCCGAGCGGTAGCCGGAGGTTCTCTGCATCGGTGCGGCTACACCGGCACCGGGAGGCTCAAGAGGTCTGATGCGGCCTCGAACGCCTCCAGCGTCGATGGGAGGCTCACCTCGTCCATCATGTCCAGGGATCCATGCCGTTCCAGACTCGACCTTGCCCTCTCCGGGGCGGGAGTCAACGGGATGGCCGGATGGGTCTGCGGCGCGAGTTGTCCTGTAACACTCGTGGACGGCGGCGGACCTTTAGAGTCCGGTGGGGAGATTGTTCCTTCAGCGGCCTGTTCTTTTTAACCGGCACTGGCGATGGAGAGCGGCGTCTTGTAGAAGATGGTTTCTTATGCGCCGACTCTCTCCGGTGCCAGGGTTTCGGGGCCTTGGCCTCACAACTTATCTCCGGTGCCGGGGCACTGCGCACTGAGGATGAAGTGCTGGGGGCTGGCTCGGAAAGCCCGGGATCCGATTGCGGCCACAGTGCCGCCTTCATTAGGAGGACTTTAAGTCTCTGCTCTCTATCTTTGAGAGTCCTGGGGCGAAAAGTCCTGCAGATAGTGCACCTATCCCTTTGATGGGTCTCTCCGAGGCACCGTAAGCACAAAGAGTGCGGGTCACTCTTCGGCATAAATTTCCCACAGTCCCGACAGAGTTTGAACCCTGGGGACCCGGGCATGCCCCAGCGGGGCGACGAAAAAGTTGGGGAAACCCCCCCAACTAATATCTAACTGGCTAACACTAACAACCAACTAACTAATTAACTATTTACAAGAACTACAGAACACTGCCACGATTGCTGAAGAGCAAGCGAAGTTCCAGCTAGCCGTCACCGGCGGTAAGAAGGAACTGAGGGGGTGGGGGGTCAGCTGGCCCCTATATACAGTGCCATGAAGGCGCCACTCCAGGGGGCGCCGAAGCCGAACCTACAGATGCTGCTATAGTAAAATCTTCCATCTGGCGTGCACGCGGCGCGCACACACCTGCTTGGAATGGACATGAACAATCACTCGAAGAAGAAGGAACATGCCGCTGTGTCAGCTGCATCGAGTGCTAACTGGAGAGCCATCTTAGTCACCAGTTGCCTCATTAATGATAGGTTTGAATTGGTTCCTGTGAGAATCTGGGAGCTGCTCAATAAAGGAATTGAATTTCTAATAGTTGATATAATCGTATTTTTCCATTAAGGCTTGATAATTTGCAATATGGAATTGTAAAGTGGCTGATGAATAAGTCTTTCTCCTAAAGAGATTGAGGCACTTCCAATCCCTATCGTAGGGGGTGGATTTCATGTGATGATGTTGGCCTCCAGAGTTCACCATGTCCATAATGATAAAATTAGGGAGCACGTGGGAGAAGAGAAATTCTGTGTCTTTTGTGATACATAATATTTTTTATTGGCCCACTTACATGTTGGCGGGACCAACACAGGGGACTGCCATATAAGTTTAGCAGGATCCAAGAGAGCCTCATTGATAGGGAGGGCTATTGTGGATGAGGCAAAGGAGTGTAAAATGTCCAACAGTTTATGGTGTGACACGGTCACCTCCTGCAGTGTTAATTGTAATGCCTCTGCCACTCTTTGAGCTAGCTATTGAAAAAGTTTGAAGTTGTCTGCCAACAACAGTGGACGGGGCATTACTTTCTCATCTGGTGATGAAGATGAGAAGTTATTGAGGAAGAGGCTACACCCTGGACTATCAACCTCTTGTTCCTCCCTTACCTGTTCAGGGGCCTTGAACACCCCTGATGCAGTGGCCGAAGGAGAGCATCTCATTGGCTCCTGATAGGCCATGCAGGACAATGTCTATATGCCTGCCAAGGGTCCTTGTTAGGCCACTGGGATGGTGGGCAGTGTCCCGGTTTTTGGTACCATGGCTGCCAACACCAGGGAGAGTATGGTTGAGGTCCGTATTGGTAATGGGTACCACAGGGTGCCTGAGAGGAGCAACGGGAGACTACATCCTCCTGCTCACTGTGTGATTCCCCACACGAGAATGGTGGGGAATGATGGTATGATGTCGAAGGTGAATCTGGAGGTTGAGGTGGACTTGATACCAGAGCTCCAGCCCTGAATAGAGGCGAGTCTGGTGCATCAGACACAGAAAGGTCTCTTGAGTATTAGAAGTCTGGCGGTGCCATAGGCATCGGTACCGATAGTGGTTGGCAGCGCCGGGATGACTATATTGATGGTGTTGGAGATGCAGTCCAGGCTGAACAATCTTCCGGTGTGCCAAAGACGGTACTGATGTTGATGTCCATACCAAAGGAGCCTTCCCCAAGGCAGATTCTCTATCTTTATCTTACCCTATCAGTACCGATGTTTCCTTGCCTCTGCCAGTGGGTCCTTAGGCATATACTCTGGTACCGAGTCCCCAGATGGGAGGGGGTGGTTAGGGTTGAAGAAAAAACGAAGTTTGAAGATTTTTTAAAACAAATAAAAGAATAAAGAAATGTAAAAGAAACTCTAAGAAGTAGTTTCCCCTTTTTTACAAGTAGCAAGTCTTTAGAAGTTAATGATCTGCTAATGGACAGCTAAACTCCGTCTCTAGATGGGGAGGTTAAGAAGGAACTAAGGAGGGTTTGCCTGCGCGATGCTGGTTAGCTTCATGGCAGAACTCAGGTGGGGGACAGCACATGTGCAGGCCAAACAGACACTGCTACCAAAAGTCTCTGATCAGCAGTGCAGGGATGCAAACACATCTACAGTGAAGCACCCATAGGGACACTACTCGAAGAAGAACATTTATTACCATATTATAATACTTTCAAAGACACTCCCATTGTGGGCCTAACTCTATTTAATGTCTTTTTTAAAATAATGATATATGGAGAAAACCGTATATCTACCAACATGATATATGCCATCATGTGCCAGCAATGCCCCTCTGCCATATACATTGGCCAAATCAGACAGTCTCTATGCAAAAGAATAAATGGACACAAATCTGACATTAGGAATCATAACATTCAAAAACCAGTGGGAGAACACTTCAACCTCTCTAACCACACAGTGACAGACTTGAAGGTGGCAATTTTGCAACAAAAAAACTTCAAAAACAGACTCCAAAGAGAGACTGCTGAACTTGAATTAATATGCAAATTAGATACAATTAACTTAGGTCTAAACAGAGACTGGGAATGGTTGGGTCATTACACTAATTGAATCTATTTCCCCATGTTAACTATCCTCACACCTTCTATGGGTCATCTCGATTATCACTTAAAAGGTTTTTTTTCTCCTGCTGATGACAGCTCAACTCAATTGATTGGCCTCTTACAGTCGGTATGGCTACTTTCACCTTTTCATGTTCTCTGTATGTATAAATATCTTCTTTCTGTGTGTTCCATTCTATGCATCCCAAGAAGTGGGCTGTAGCCCACAAAAACTTATGCTCAAATAAATTTGTTAGTCTCTAAGGTGCCGCAAGTACTCCCATTTTATTATTGCAAATGAAAAACAAACATTTGCCAAACTATCCCAAACTGGTCTAGGCACTCTCACCTGTCATCTGTGCTCTGTTCATCATGCAAGAGGCGCTCTTTATTTAAACCTATCTTTTCAAGTTCATGGGTAAGTTTTTCAAGATCATTATTCATTTGCTGGGTCTTCAGTTTTTCATTCACCAAATCCTTATGCAAAATAAACAAAAAAAATCAATCTAAAATGTTAAATTAATAATGCAGACTTAGTTTCTGGAAACTGTCTATGCACTAAATTTCTATGATTACATGTAGCTTGTACAACCTGTTAATATAATTTCTTCCTTCCTCACAACTATTAACATCTGGTTAAATCAGAAATTATATCCTAAATACAAGACTGATTTCATCTTAGTTGTTTACCCCCTTTTTTTTTTGCACGACTTCCCTTTTAAACTTCCCTTTTAAACAACAAGATAGGAACATGATTTTTTCAGAAATTACTAGTAGACATATTTTCTGTATGTTACAACTGTTAAAAAAGCTATTATGATATTATAGACATGCAGCACTTAGCTGTATTACATTTATGTCCGATAGATAATAGACAAACAGAAATTAGTTTCAAATTACCTCTCGTAATGTGACAAGTGTTTTCTTATCAATGGTAGCTCTTTTCACAAGTTCTTTATTTTCTTTTTCTAGCTCTTTTAGACGTACACAAGACTCTTTAAATATACCTATTTCTTTACATAGAGATTTGTTTTCCTTTTCCAGATTACTAATTTTTATATTGTTCTCTTCTAAAGTACTGTCTTTAATTTCTGCTTGTTGTCGGAGTCTCTTATTCTCTTTTTCCAGTTGTTTCTTATCCTTTTCCAGCTGAGAAGTCTCTTGTTCCAACAGCTTATTCTCCTTCTCTAATTGCTCTAGGCGTTTACTAGAGATTTTTAATTCTTCCAGATTCTTTTGCAGAGTTTGGTTTTCAGACTCTAAATCTTGTAGTTCACTTTCCAATTGTTGAATCTTTTTGTTACTATTTTCTAATGCTTTCTGTAGCCTTTGGTTTTCTGTATCTAAACCTTGGTAGCTGACTTCCAAACGTTCTGTTTTCTTACATGAAGCTTTCATAAGCTCCAACCCTTTTTTAAGTTGCTCCTTTTCACTTTCCAATTCCTTATTTTCTAACTGTAATTGAGCCATCTTGATGCTTGTACACTTCAAAGATTCAACTGTTCTTCTTAGTTCTAAATTTTCTTCATCAAGTTGTGAATTCTCTTTCTCCAATGATTCTAACTGAAAAGTAAGGTTTTTTAAGCTATCTAAAGTTTTTTTCAACTTTCTATTTTCCACTTCCAGGTCTGAGTTTTCTTGCTCTAAGACTTCTATCTTCTCACAAGTAATTTTTAAATTGGTAATCTTTTTCTGTAATAACTCATTCTCCTTTTCAAGATGATGCAACTCATTCTCAAGCTCTTCTGCTCTTTCTCCTTTCTCTTTATAATGTTCCAGTTCTTTCCTCACTTGCTTTTTCTCAAATTCAATCTTATTTAGCTTACTGCTGGTCTCTTTGATAGATTCATGGAGGATTTTATTTTCTTTTTCAATGTCTTTCACTCTTGCTTCAGCACTGATTTGGGACCGTTGCCTTAGAGCAGCTACTGTTTGATTCAAATGCTCATTCTCCTGTTCCAATATTTTAATCTAATTATTTGAAAAAAAAAATTATAAATTTAGGTCAGTACCATGCCAAAAATAATTTATTTCTATATATAAACAGCAGCCTACTGAGATAGGACAGATGGAGATGGATTACATTATACATCACTTCCTTTTTAATATAAGGTAAAATTAACGTTCTGCTGTGGTTTATTCTACTATATTATATACCATGTAACATAACACACATTGTGCGTGTAGAGGTGATGGTTATGCAATCAACTGTAAATACAGACAAATTTTCAAGTACATTAGTTTGTCTATTTTAAGATTATACAAAACCAACATACATTAGTGGCTTCACTCTCTTTCTGGTAGCCATTTAACCCAAGAATGGATTCTTTTCCCAAAACAACATCTTGAGAGATATAATATATTAGAAATAGGCATAATACCAAAAATCCAAACATCCAGTCAAACTATGGCAAAAGGCTTATTGAAAGATTCTGAACACAGTTTAAGAAAAAAATACCTCATCATTTTATTTGAAAATATAGAAAGTTCATCTTTGAGGTTTGCAGAGTCCATAATTGCAGCTCCACTGATTTTTGTGACTGTTTATGCCAAGGATATTTTAACCTTTCATTAAAAAAGTTACTAATCCTTTTTCTTGCAAAGATTATGTTACTTGCCTGTCTCTCTGAGTTTTCTCGAAGTGTCTCAATGGATTTTTCAAGTTGTGCTTTTTCTTTCATCAGATCTTTGCTCAGATTTTGACTATTCTGAAGACTTTGTTTCTCTTGGCTAATTTCATTCTCAAGTCCTTCCAACTGGAGGGGGGGAAACATATTTAAAATTCATCCAGAGATGACTATGAACATAAATGATTATTCTTACTGAGGTGAAGTGAAAATATTATAATTATTACTTTTATTTTCCATATGTTGTATATGGCCTGATCTAACACGTGTTAAAGTCAATGGAAAGATTCTCATTGACTTCAATGGAGCTGGATCAAGTCCATAAATTTGTATTTAAGATCTGGCAAATATTACAAACTCTGTTCCACCTAAAATAAACTTTAATCTAAAAATAAAAAATCTAGCCCCCTTTGTTGTAAAAATAGCCTTCAATACAGAAAATCATGCATTATTCATGATGATTTTTTGAAACGTCACAATCGCTGCACACTTGACCTGTGTTTTCAATTGCTACATGACCAAGGTCCTACCTTCCATGATTATTCCAGGCATCTGGAATCTTCACAACACTAATTCATCTGAAGCACAGAGAGTTCCTTTATCCTATTTTACAATTATTTTATTTATTAACAGATCTATTCTTTTATAACAGAAATTGGACAAATTGGAGAGAGTCAAGAGGAGAACAACAAAATTGTAATAGGTTTAGAAAACCTGACTTATGAGGAAAGGTTAATAAAAATAGACATGTTTAGTCTTGAGAAAAGAAGACTGAAGGGGGACCTTATAACAGTCTTCAAATATTTTATGGCTAAAGAGGACTGTGATCAAATGTTCTCTATGCCCACTGGAGGTAGGACAAGAAGTAATGGGCTTAATTTGCAGTAAGGGAGATTCAGATTAGTTATTAGGAAAAACTTATTATTAAGCTCTGGAAAACACTTCCAAGAGAGAGAGATTGTGGTTTTTAAGAACAGGTTAGACAAACACCCGTCAGGGATAATAATAATAATTAATAATAATACTTCATTCTGCCTCAGCACAGAAGTCTGGACTCGATGACTTCTCAAGATCGCTTCCATCCCTACAGTGCTATGATTTTATGAAATCTTACAAAACTTGTTTTACAACTTAAATAGAGATAAACTCAGTATACACAAAATAAACAATTATAAATTGGCTTAATGAAGTCCCTAAAGCTGTATTGAGGTGGCCTGCTGCTACCAGTTGCTTTCTTCAGCTTTATGGAATTGATCACAAATTGTGGTTGATGTTTTTCTACTTTTCATCTTCTATCTTGTCTGTTTGTAGTGTCAGTTAAAGTATTTGTGTACATCTACACTGCATACTTCTTTTAGCAGCATGTAGTGTACATACATATTTAGCCCCCTTTGATGGGGGGGTCTACTCCACACAGGGCTTGAAAGGATTGCACCTGGAGGAGGACCAGAGAGCAGGAGTTGATTAAATGAGGCTCAGCTGGGTAAGAACAGGAAGGACTTGTATAAAGCCCAGGATCTGGTAGCAGAAGGGGGACTGAAGGGAAGTAATTTGCAATCACTCCCTGGGAGAAGAGAGGTGTGTTTCATAGATTCATAGAGTCTAGGACTGGAAAGGACCTCGAGAGGTCATCGAGTCCAGTCCCCTGCCCTCCTGGCAGGACCAAATACTGTCTAGACCATCCCTGATAGACATTTATCTAACCTACTCTTAAATATCTCCAGAGATGGAGATTCCACAACCTCCATAGCCAATTTATTCCAGTGTTTAACCACCCTGACAGTTAGGAACTTTTTCCTAATGTCCAACCTAGACCTCCCTTGCTGCAGTTTAAGCGCATTGCTTCTTGTTCTATCCTTAGAGACTAAGGTGAACAAGTTTTCTCCCTCCTCCTTATGACACCCTTTTAGATACCTGAAAACTGCTATCATGTCCCCTCTCAGTCTTCTCTTTTCCAAACTAAACAAACCCAATTCTTTCAGCCTTCCTTCATAGGTCATGTTCTCAAGACCTTTCATCATTCTTGTTGCTCTTCTCTGGACCCTCTCCAATTTCTCCACATCTTTCTTGAAATGCGGTGCCCAGAACTGGACACAATACTCCATCTGAGGCCTAACCAGCGCAGAGTAGAGTGGAAGAATGACTTCTCATGTCTTGCTCACAACACACCTGTTAATACATCCCAGAATCATGTTTGCTTTTTTTGCAACAGCATCACACTGTTGACTCATATTTAGCTTGTGGTTCACTATAACCCCTAGATCCCTTTCTGCTGTACTCCTTCCTAGACAGTCTCTTCCCATTCTGTATGTGTAAAACTGATTTTTACTTCCTAAGTGGAGCACTTTGCATTTGTCTTTGTTAAACTTCATCCTGTTTACCTCAGACCATTTCTCCAATTTGTCCAGATCATTTTGAACTATGACCGTGTCCTCCAAAGCAGTTGCAATCCCTTCCAGTTTGGTATCATCCGCAAACTTAATAAGCGCACTTTCTATGCCAATAGCTAAGTCGTTAATGAAGATATTGAACAGAGCCGGTCCCAAAACAGACCCCTGCGAAACCCCACTCGTTAGGCCTTTCCAGCAGATTGGGAACCATTAATAACAACTCTGAGTACGGTTATCCAGCCAGTTATGCACCCACCTTATAGTAGCCCCATCTAAATTGTATTTGCCTAGTTTATTGATAAGAATATAATGCAAGATCATATCAAATGCCTTACTAAAGTCTAGGTATACCACATCCACAGCTTCTCCCTTATCCACAAGACTCGTTATCCTATCGAAGAAAGCTATCAGATTGGTTTGACATGATTTGTTCTTTACAAATCCATGCTGGCTGTTCCCTATCACCTTAACACCTTCCAAGTGTTTGCAGATGATTTCCTTAATTACTTGCTCCATTATCTTCCCTGGCACAGAAGTTAAACTAACTGGTCTGTAGTTTCCTGGGTTGTTTTTATTTCCCTTTTTATAGATGGGCACTATATTTGCCCTTTTCCAGTCTTCGGGAATCTCTCCCGTCTCCCATGATTTTCCAAAGATAATACCTAGAGGCTCAGATACCTCCTCTATTAGCTCCTTGAGTATTCTAGGATGCATTTCATCAGGCCCTGGTGACTTGCAGGCATCTAACTTTTCTCAGTGATTTTTAACTTGTTCTTTTTTTTTATTTTATCTGCTAAACCTATCCCCTTCCCATTAGCATTCACTATGTTAGGCATTCCTTCAGACTTCTCGGTGAAGACCGAAACAAAGAAGTCATTAAGCATCTCTGCCATTTCCAAGTTTCCTGTTACTGTTTCTCCCCCCTTCACTGAGCAGTAGACCTACCCTGTCTTTGGTCTTCCTCTTCCTTCTAATGTATTGATGAAAAGTCTTCTTGTTTCCCTTTATTCCTGTAGCTAGTTTGAGCTCATTTTGTGCCTTTGCCTTTCTAATCTTGCCCCTGCATTCTTGTGTTGTTTGCCTATATTCATCCTTTGTAATCTGTCCTAGTTTCCATTTTTTATATGACTTACACTTACTCCTTGGGGGGGAGGGAGTTTGAGCTGGTACAACCAAAGGGGGGGGGATGACTAGAAGCTGTAAGAAGGAGTCCAGGGAAGGAACAACAAGGGCTGAGGAAAAGCATACCATAGTTGCCCAGTACAGGGTACCTAGACTGGAACCTGGAGCATTGGGTGGGCCTGGGTTGCCATACTGGCCACTGGGGAAGTGGCACCATCAGGACAGTGCTGGAGAAGACTGCCTGAGACTGTGTGGAAGGACTTTGAGTAAGCGCTAGAAGGGCTAGTAGTGACCCAGCTGAGTCATGAAGAGGAGGCTTCAGTTCCTTGAGCTGCAGGGCGAGTCAGGACAGGTGAAGACCAAATCAAGGCCAAGGTGAAGGCCAAATCACACTTGGAGTTGCAGCTAGCAAGGGATGTTCAGAATAACAAGAAGGGTTTCTACAGGTATGTTAGCAACAAGATGATGATCAGGGAAAGTGTGGGCCCATTACTGAAATGGGGAGACAAACTAGTGACAGAGACTGTGGAAAAAGCTAATGTACTCGATGTTTTTTTGCCTCTGTCTTCACAACAAGGTCAGCTCCCAGAGTACTGCACCGGGCAGCACAGTATGGAGAGGAGGTGACCAGCCCTCTGTGGAAAAGCTAGTTTAGGACTATTTAGAAAAGGCGGACGAGCACAAGTCCATGGGGCCAGATGCATTGCATCCGAGGGTACTAAAGGAGTTGGTGGATGTGATTGCAGAGCCATTGGCCATTATCTTTGAAAACTCATGGTGATCGGGGAAGGTCCTGGATGACTGGAAAAAAGCTAATGTAGTGCCCATCTTTAAAAAAAGGAAGGAGGAGGATCTGGAAAACTACAGGCTAGTCAGCCTCACCTTAGTCCTTGGAAAAATCATGGAGCAGGTTCTCAAGGAATCAATTTTGGAGAGGGTCCAGAGAAGAGCAACAAGAATGATGAAAGGTCTTGAGAACATGACCTATGAAGGAAGGCTGAAAGAATTGGGTTTGTTTAGTTTGGAAAAGAGAAGACTGAGAGGGGACATGATAGCAGTTTTCAGGTATCTAAAAGGGTGTCATAAGGAGGAGGGAGAAAATGTGTTCACCTTAGCCTCTAAGGATAGAACAAGAAGCAATGGGCTTAAACTGCAGCAAGGGAGGTCTAGGTTGGACATTAGGAAAAAGTTCCTAACTGTCAGGGTGGTTAAACACTGGAATAAATTGCCTATGGAGGTTGTGGAATCTCCATCTCTGGAGATATTTAAGAGTAGGTTAGATAAATGTCTATCAGGGATGGTCTAGACAGTATTTGGTCCTGCCAGGAGGGCAGGGGACTGGACTCGATGACCTCTCAAGGTCCCTTCCAGTCCTAGAATCTATGAATTTTGAAGCACTTAGAGGAGAGGAAAGTGATCAGGAACAGTCAGCATGCATTCACCCAGGGCAAGTCATGCCTGACTAAAATAATTGCCTTCTATGATGAGGTTACTGGCTCTGTGGATGAGGGGAAAGCAGTGGATGTGTTATTCCTTGACTTTAGCAAAGCTTTTGATACGGTCTCCCATAGTATTCTTGCCAGCAAGTTAAAGAAGTATCGGCTGGATGAATGGACTATAAGGTGGATAGAAAATTGGCTATATCGTTGGGCTCAAGGGGTAGTAGTCAATGGTTCCATGTCTAGTTGGCAGCCGGTATCAAGCAGAGTGCCCCAAGGGTCAGTCCTGGGGCCAGTTTTGTTCAATATCTTCATTAATGATCTGGAGCATGGGATGAATTGCACCCTCAGCAAGTTTGCAGATGACACTAAACTGGGAGGAGTGGTAGATATGCTGGAGGGTAGGGAGAGGATACAGAAGGACCTAGACAAATTAGAGGATTCGGCCAAAAGAAATCTGATGAGGTTCAACAAGGACCGAAGAAGCCCATGCACTGCTACAGACTAGGGACCGAGTGGCTAGGCAGCAGTTCTGCAGAAAAGGACCTAGAGATTACAGTGGCCGAGAAGCTGGATATGAGTCAACACTGTGCCCTTGTTGCCAAGAAGGACAACGGCATATTGGGCTGTATTAGTAGGAGCATTGCAAGCAGATAGGGAACTGATTATTCCCCTCTATTCGGCACTGGTGAGGCCACACCTGGAGTATTGCATCCAGTTTTGGTCCCCTCACTACAAGGAGGATGTGGAAAAATTGGAAAGAGTCCAGCGGAGGACAACAAAAATGATTAGGGGGTTGGAGCACATGACTTATAAGGAGAGGCCGAGGGAACTGGGATTATTTTAGTCTGCAGAAGAGAAGAATGAGGGGGGATCTGATAGCTGCTTTCAACTAAGGGGGGTTCCGAAAAGGATGGATCTAGACTGTTCTCAGTGGTAGTAGATGACAGAATAAGGAGTAATGGTTTCAAGTTGCAGTCAGGGAGGTTTAGGTTGGATATTAGGAAAAACTTTTTCACTTGGAGGGTGGTGAAGCACTGGAATGGGTTACCTAGGGAGGTGGTGGAATCTCCTTCCTTAGAGGTTTTTAAGGTCAGGCTTGACAAAGCCCTGGCTGGGATGATTTAGTTGGGGATTGGACCTGCTTTGAGCAGGGTGTTGGACTAGATGACCTCCTGAGGTCCCTTCCAACCCTGATATTCTATGATTCCCCTTGCTAGAGCCTTTTTTCATTGCAGTGAAAGACTCCAGCAGTGGGGAGCAGCTGAAGCCTTTCCCCACTGCCGGAGTCTTTCACTGACAAATATAGCTACACACTGCAGTGGTGACGAAGCTTGCTTTTCACAATGGTGTGTAGCTACATATACACTACATGCTGGTGACACTGGTGTGTAGTGTAGACATAGCCTCTGAGTCCCTTTGTCCTGATCACTTTATCTATATTATCTGCATTGTGATGGTCTGGAGAAGCCACTTATTAAATTATTTCAGCAAAGGAAAGATATGGGGATCTCCCTTATCCTCTGATTCTGTTAGAGTTCACCCCATCTCAGGATAATGCTAAACCATCTTCATCAGTACTTTTAACCCCAGGAATCATAAGTATCCATTTTAAGAATACATTTTTTTGTCTATAAAATGGGCCAAATTTTACTAGATGATGGATATTTCAAAAATTTTCCTTAGGAAAGATTCCCTTTGCTCCTACAAGACATTAACTGCTTCCTCACCCACGCTTTCATTTCTACAAGTTGAATACTGTGCCATACTACATTATACTCTATATATTTTTAAAGAACTCAGGATAAACTTTTCCTGAAAGGGGTACTTCATATACCGAGTTTTTTGCCAAATGGTGCTGCCGCCTCCCACCTTGGTTATGAGAATGCATAATTGTTTCAATGTGGAAACAAATGAACATATTTCCTAGTCCCCTACTCCTTTTGTTTGTAAGCACATGCATCCACAGGGCACAGGCTTTATCACAGGCAAAGTGAGAAATTTTTGTGGGAACGCTTGTTAAAACTGACAGCACACCATTTCAGCAATATGTCTAACAATGGCTTCAAACCACCATTATTCTTACATCAAGTGGTGAACCACCCACCACATATGGGGAACTAATGCAGTTTTTCTAGAGTCCATCCTTCCACTACAGACCAAAGATTACAATATCTGACATTTTAGCCTTCAGATCTGCCACAAGGATAGATACTATAGGAAGTAACAAAATAATTATGTGAGAAATATAATTCAGAGACGACACTTCCTTCATTCACATACCACTAAGGGCCAAACATACCAGGCGTCTACGTTCACCATTCATATGAAGGCTGAAAACTCCCTGTAGCGGGGTAGTCACCCCACTCCTGCCCTGAAGGGCTTAAAACAGCCCTGGGAGAGGGTTGTGGTGGGGAAAAACTAGGCTGATTGGGGGAAGCAGCCACAACTGGGGCCACGCCCCAATAGGGCCACAGCTGGCCCTATACGAAGGCTGAGGGCCAGAGGCTGGCAGACACACTCTCTCTAGTTTACTTGAGAGAGAAGGGCCTGGCTGCCTGGGAAGCTGAGAAGGGTATCTAGGGTGGAACAGTGCTGGGGAAGGGCAGAGGGAGCTGGGGAGCTCCAGCCTAGCAAAGCCCCAGGCTGCAGGCCAAGTTGAGGGCCCACAAAGGTACTGGGGCTGCAGAGGGGCAGCCGAGATATAGACAGAGGCAGCTGGTCCAACCCCCCTTGCCGATGAGTGGTTTATAGACTGCAATCTTCCCCAGGGAGAGGGGATGACTGGCAGTAGACACTGAGGCAAAGTGGGGATAGAGGGTTGGGGGTTCCCCTGGGAGGGGAGACCCAGAGCGGGGTTACTGCCAGGGCAGAACCCCAAAGTAAAGGGCACCGAGGTCTGGGAGAGACACAGGGGCCAGCGGCAAGCGAGACACCAGCCTGCAGAGGGAGCTCTGGGCTGTAAGAGCTAATTCCTGAGACGACCAGCAGGAGATGCCGCGCCAGAGAGTCGTCACCCCGTGACACTCCCCTATCCCTATCCTTATCCTATTCTTTCTCCTCATTGGGCTGGTGACAACCTTCAAATGAAGTTTTAAGATTCATCTTTACCTCACTTAATCTATGGACTCTGACCACAAATTCCATAGTATTCTTGGGCTAAGTGAGGTCTTTACTTCTGCCCTTCCTAGAGGGAAGACAGCATGTGCAGTAGCTGAGAGGTATGAGGTGTGGAACATGCTTTCAGAAGTCTTAAAAGAGCAACACTCCAATGTGGAAACTACAGAATCCGAAACACCAAAAAAGAAAATCAACCTTCTCCTGGTGGCATCTGACTTAGATAATGAACGTGAACACGCACTGACTGGTCTGCACTGTTTTGGATCATTATCGGGCAGAACCTGTCATCAGCATGGACGCATGTCCTCTGGAACGGTGGTCAAAGCATGAAGAGACATATGAATCTTCAGCGCATCTGGCATGTAAATATCTTGCAACACCGGCTACAACAATGCCATGTGAATGCCTGTTCTCACTTTCAGGTGACATTGTAAATAAGAAGCGGGCAGCATTAACTCCTGCAAATGTAAACAATTTTTTTTATCTTACCAATTGCCTGAAGAAGAAGTAGGATTCAGTGGACTTGTAGGCTGTTATTGTTTAACAGCACGATTAATCGTGATGAATTTTTTTTAGTTGCTTGACAGCCCTAGCTATTAACATAATTTTATATGGCAATATAAATGCTTAACTCTATTTTGACATTTGTTATCTGGTAATGTGGATTCACCAAGGACAAGTCATGCCTGACCTATCTGATTGCCTTCTATGATGAGATAACTGGCTCTGTGGATATCCGGAAAGCAGTTGATGTGATATATTTTGATTTTGGCAAAGCTTTTGATACGGTCTTCCACAGTATTCTTGCCAGCAAGTAAAAGAATTATGGATTAGATGAATGGATTATAAGGTGGATAGAAAGCTGGCTAGATTGTCGGGCTCAATGGGTAGTGATCAATGGCTCAATGTCTAGCAGGCAGCCGGTATCAAGTGAAGTGCCCCATGGGTTGGTTTTGGAGCCAGTTTTGTTCAACATCTTTATTAATTGTCTGGATGAAGGGATGAATTGCACCCTCAGCAAGTTTGCAGATGACACTGAACTAGGAGGAGTGGTAGATACGCTGGAGGGTAGGGATAGGGTCCAGAGTGACCTAGACAAATTGGAGGATCGGGCCAAAAGAAATCTGATGAGTTTCAACAAGGACAAGTGCAGAGTCCTGCACTTAGGAAGGGAGAATCCCATGCACCGCTACTGGCTGGGGACTGACTGGCTAAGCAGTAGTTCTGCAGAAAAGGACCTGGGGATTACAGTGGACGAGAAGCTGGATATGAATCAGCAGTGTGCCCTTGTTGCCAAGAAGGACAACGGCATATTGGGCAGTATTAGTAGGAGCATTGCCAGCAGATAGAGGGAACTGATTATTCCCCTCTATTCGGCGCTGGTGAGGCCACACCTGGAGTATTGTGTCCAGTTTTGGTCCCCTCACTACAGAAGGGATGTAAACAAATTGGAGAGAGTCCAGCGGAGGGCAACAAAAATGATTTGGGGGTGGGGGCACATGACTTACAAGGAGAGGCTAAGGGAACTGGGCTTATTTAGTCTGCAGAAGAGAAGAGTGAGGGGGGATTTGATAGCAGCCTTCAACTACCTGAAGGGGGGTTTCAAAGAGGATGGAGTTAGGCTATTCTCAGTGGTGGCAAATGACAGAACAAGAAGCAATGGTTTCAAGTTGCAGTGGGGGAGGTATAGGTTGGCTATTAGGAAACACTATTTCACTAGGAGCATGATGAAGCACTGGAATGGGTTACCTAGGGAGGTGGTGGAGTCTCCATCCTTAGAGGTTTTTAAAGCCAGGCTTGATAAAGTCCTAGCTGGGATGATTTAGTTGGTGTTGGTCCTGCTTTGAGCAGGGGATTGGACTAGATGACCTCCTGAGGTCTCTTCCAACTGTAATATTCTGTGATTCTATGAATGTATTATTGATGAGAGCAAGAGTCTCTGAGATCTCCTCATTTAAAGATTACATCTGACCACAATTTTTGTAACAAGTAACGAGATAAAAAAGCTAAATTAACTGTCTTGTGTTTAGTTGCAGAAGTGTTGCAAATTGAAAAGGTAAATCTCTTGAAAATCTGCTACAGGGGAAAAATCTGGAAAGGCGAATTCCCCAAACTTACTCAAGTCTCAACTGCTAAAATTATTTCAACTGTCTCTGGCAGTTAACTGTCTCACTGATACCCAATGTTCTATTCAATCTGTTCAAAATTCCAATCTAATAATTTTCTATTATGAGGCTGGGGTGCTGGGTACCTTAGTACATCATAAGAGAAGTTTGTTGGGGAACAATGATTAAAAGGCCCTAAAATAGAGGTATCCCTCAAAATGCAACACAGGGAAAAACATTTTTAATTACTTGGCAGCGCTAGTCAAGAGCTACACTCCATGCTTCCAGGAAAGAGGCAGAGAAAAAGCCTGAAGGTTTGGGGGTGGACTCAGCCTATTAATTTTTTTGAGTCAGCCACTTGGGCTTTCATTATGCTTTGTCTCCATACTTCCTGGTAGATGGTGCTCTAACACCAGCTGTTCTGTTCTTCCAGCAAGAGGGGAGAAAAGTGAGATGCTCAACAAAATTCAGTTTAAGAATATATTTGGTGACTTCTTCAGTATCTATGAAACTGGGAGCTTTTTAAAACTAGATTCTTTATATTGGTTCATATTTATTGTTAAGTTCTTCAGGATAAACATCTTAACATCTCTAAATATCAGGAGATATGCTGTGTTTTATATATCTTTTCTAAGACTGGAACCTGAAGTTAATGTTGAAAAAGTAACAGTACAACAAAGAACAATGTTACAGTTTTACAAACACAGACATCAGAAATCCAAGAAATTCTAGGTTAAGGTTAAATATAAAACAAAATAACCTTCAACAAATCCAGTGTTGTGAAGTATGGAAATTCCTAGTTAAATTACTATGAACAACCTTAACGTTGCCCCATGCTCCCCTACACAAACATACATACACAGTTCAACCACCTAGCTCAGGGGTCAGCAACCTTTCAGAAGTGGTGTGCCAAGTCTTCATTTATTCACTCTAATTTAAGGTTTCACGTGCCAGTAATACATTTTAATGTTTTTAGAAGGTCTCTTTCTACAAGTCTATAATATATAACTGAACTATTGTTGTATGTAAAGTAAATAAGTTTTTAAAAATGTTTAAGGAGCTTCATTTAAAATTAAATTAAAATGCAGAGCCCCCTGGACCGGTGGCCAGGACCAGGGCAGTGTGGGTGTTAAAGGTGCAGCAACTCAGCCCTGCGGTGCCTCCTGCTGGTTGTCTCTGGGAATTAGCTCGTCCAGCCTTCAGAGCGCCCTCAGCAGGTTGGTGTCCCCTGCCACTTGGCCCCTGTGTCCCTCCCAGACCCGGTGTCCCATTATCTGGGGTGCTGCCCCTTGGCAGTAACCCCTTTGTCTCAGGGTCTCCCCTCCCCAGGGAGCCCCCACCCACAATCCCCACTTGTCTTAGTATAAGGCTACTGCCAGTCATTGTCTAGCTCCCGCGCCCTGGGGCAGACTGCAGTATCACCCTACTCATCACCGGCAAATTTGGGTTTGGACCTGCTGCCTTTGCCTACCCCGGGCTGCCCTCTGCAACCCCCAGTACCCGTTGGCCTTCTGCTAGGCCACAGCCTGGGGCTTTTGAGGCTGGAGTCTCCCCAGCTCCTCTGCCTTTCCCCAGCCCTGCTCCACTCAGGTACTCTGCTCAGCTCCCTGCAGCCAGGTCTATCTCCCTCTACAGCTAGAGAGAGACTGCCTAAGCTTCAGCCTAGCAGCCCCTTTATAGGGCCAGCTACGGCCTGATTGGGGCGTGGACCAGCTGCGGCTGTTTCCCCAATCAGCCTAGGGTTTTCTCTCTCAGCCACAGCCTTCTCCCCGGGATGTTTAAAATCTTTCAAGGCAGGAGCGGGTGACCACCCCGCTACAGGGTGCCACTGAAAATCAGCTCGCGTGCCGCCTTTGGTAGGCGTGCCATAGGTTGCCTACCTCTGACCTAGTTCAACACAGTCCACACTTAGTTCAACCATTATTCAGCAAAAAAGTTTGTATTGATGCTGAAAATAGAGCTGACTGAAACCTTTACAGTTCCTGAGCTGTGCAGAAACAGCCATGATGGTTATTCCAGAGTTAAGTTAGTCACTAGTGAACACGTCCAAAACTAAACCACCCAGTTCTCTCTAAATTAGTTCTATGTACTAGATCACATCAAGGGCTCTTAAGTCAAACAGGTTTCTAGGCCAACCTGTTCTTAAAATATAATGTGACAAAGATGTGTCATTAACTTTTTGAAAATTATTGTAACATATATTTTAAGTTCCATACTTTTCAGATTCACTGCAACAGTCTCATCAAAATTCCACTTTGGCTAAAGACCACAGATGCAAAATCTTAAATATAAACAACTTTTTTGAGAGAGAGACAGAGAGAGAGAGATTGTATCAGAGGGGGGAAAATCAGATTCAGAATGGAAAGCCTGCTTTTGTCTTAATTATGAAAAGACTAATCTCTCTTTCTCACACACACACAAAACACTTTAGCACATATGAGTAATGCATCCATCCCAAACTCATACCGATAAAACCTGACATACCACACCTTTTATAGTCTATTTGATCATATTGTACATGCACATATTGATGGCTACCTTTTTGCTAAGTCTTTGGTTTTCTTTTTCCATTTTCAGAATCTTTGAATTACTGCCTTCTACAGAACCCATTGCATTTTGTAGCTCTTCCACCGTCTTCAGCAAACTTTGGTTTTCCATTTCCAGCTTCAGCAATCTACTTGATGTCAATTCATTCACTTCATGGCCAAGTGACTTTCGTGGCACTGTAAGATTTAAAAGAAATAGAGGTTACTTATCATTAACTGAAGATCTCTGAGGTGAGTCTGTGAGACTTGTGGGATAAAAAGGCCTGCACCATGATCCTCCAAAATCTTCTAGTCAGCATTGTTTGTTGGGGCCACTCAGACCTCTCTCCCCCACCTAAGAACAACTATGAAATTGTGGATGAAGGAGGACTGAATAAAAGATTACTAACCTCTCTGTAACTGTTGTTTTTCGAGATGTGTTCCTCATGTCCATTCCACTTTAGGTGTGCACGTGCCACATGCACAGTTGCTGAAGATTTTTCCCTCAGTGGAATCTGTCAAACTGGCTCTAGTGCCCCCTGGTGCCATGTGCTCATGCGTTGGTATAAGGGTCCAGGCCAGCTCTGCACCCTCTCAGTTCTTTCTGGCTGGCTAACTCTGACCAAGAGGCAGAAGGGTGAGTTGTGGAATGGACATAAGCAACACATCTCAAAGAACAACAGTTACAGAAAGGTTAGTAACCGTTTTTTCTTTGAGTGTTTACCCATGTCCATTCTATGTTAGGTGATGCCCAAGCAGTATCTTAGGAGATGGGCTCGGAGTTCATAGACATGTAGATTGCAACACTGCTCTATCAAACCTGACATCATCTCTAGCCTTCTGGGGGACGGTGTAGTGGTATGAAAAAGTATGCACCCACGATCAAGTCACTCCTCTACAAATATCCTAGATTGAGAGCTGGGCCAGAAACGCTGCTGAGGAAGCTTGAGCTCTTGTCGAGCGGGTGGTCAAGAGGGCAGGAGGTGGGGCACCCTCCTGCTCACAGAATGTGCAAATGCAGGAAGTGATCCAAGATGAAATTCTTTGGATTAAAATTGGCAGGCTTTTCATCCTGTCTGCTACTGTCACAAAGAGTTGCATAGACTTACAGAACGGTTTGGTCCTTTCTATATAGAAAACCAGGGCCCGCCTAACATCCAGAATGTGGAAATGCTGCTCCTCTCTATTTGTGAGCAGTCTGGGGAAGAATACTTGCAAGAAAATAGTAATCAGGTTATGAAACTTCGGGAGGAATGCAGGGTGGTGGTGAAGTTGTACCTTGTCCTTAAAGAACACTGTATAAGGGGGTTCTGACGTAAGGACCCTGATCTCTGACACCCTCCTGGCCGAGGTAATTGCTACCAGGAAGGCAACCTTCCAAAAGAGGTACATCAAGGGGCATGATGCCAGTGGCTCAAAGGGAGAAGCCTGTGAGTCTTGACAGAACCAGGTTTAGGTCCCATGGTGGAATGGATTCACGAATCTGAGGGTACAGTCCCTCTAAGCCCTTGAGGAAGTGAATGGACATTTTGTGAGGAAAAAATGACCTACCATCCACCAAAGGGTGGAAGATGGAAATGTCCACTAGGAGTACCTTAATCAACTAAAAGGCTAGGCCCTGATGTTTCAGATTAAGCAGATACTCCAGCATAGACTGGAGAGGTGACCTACCGGGTGACAGGCCACATGGAGAAACACTTCTACTTGGCAAGGTAAATCACTCTAGTAGATCGTTTCCTACTACATAGCAATACCTGGTGGACTTGCTCCGAACAGGCCAGCCTCACTGCATTTAACCATGGAGCTTCCATGCATTCAGGTGGAGGGCCTTGAGGTTTGGGTGGAGAATCAGCAGTGATTTTGGGAGATCAGGTATGAGAGGGGAGGGAGCGGCATTGGGTTTACTATAGGTCCAATAACGTGCCAAACCAGTGCTGGCATGGCCATGCTGGGACTATAAGAATAAAAGATGGTTACCTTTCGTAACTGATGTTCTTCAAGATGTGTTGCTCATGTCCATTCCATTGTAGATGTGTGTGCTCACCACATGCACCGGTTCTGGGAGTTTTTCCCTCAGTGGTAGCCATAGGGGACCAACTCTGGTGCCCTCTGGAATGGCGCGCGTATGCATCAGTATAACGGGCACTGCCGGCTCCCCCCTCCCTCAGTTCCTTCTTGCTGGAACTCCAACATAGGGGAAGGAGGGTGGGTCCTGGAATGGACATGAGCAACACATCTCGAAGAACAACAGCTACGAAAGGTAACCATCTTTTCTTCTTTGAGTGCTTGCTCATGTCCATTCCATTGTAGGTGACTCCCAAGCAGTACCATCAGAGGCGAGTAGGAGTTCATGGACATATTGACTGCAACACAGCTCTGCCAAATCCAGTGTCATCTCTGGCTTGCTTGGTGATGGTGTAATGCGCTGTGAATGTGTGTACCGAAGACCATGTTGCGGCCCTGCAGATGTCCTGGATAGGGACTTGCACCAGGAAGGCAGCTGAAGACGAGTGAGTCTAGTCGAATGAGCCTTCACTATTGGTAGAGACACAGCCTGCACCAACTCATAACAAGTATGGATGCTGCTTGTGATCCAATTCGAAATCCTCTGAGGACACCAGAAGGCCCTTCATCCTGTCAGCTATCGCGATAGAGAGCTTGGTGCGCTCCAGGTAGAATGCCAGGGTGCGCCTGACATATAGAGTGTGCAGCAAATTCTCCTCATTGCTCGTGTGAGGCTTTGGACAGAACGCTGGGAGGAAGATATAGAATCATAGAAGATTAGGGTTGGAAGAGACCTCAGGAGGTCATCTAGTCCACCCCCTGCTCAAAGCAGGACCAATCCCAACTAAATCATCCCAGCAAAGGCTTTGTCAAGCTGGGCCTTAAAAACCTCTAAGAATGGAGATTCCACCACCTCCTTAGGTAACCCATGCCAGTGCTTTGCCATCCTCCTAGAATAGTTTTTCCTAATATCCAACCTAGACCTCCCCCACTGCAACATGAGACCATTTCCCCTTGTTCTGTCATCTGCCACCACTGAGAACAGTCTAGATCAGGCCTGCACAACTCGTAAACCGGCGAGGGCCATATTACTCCAAAGAAGACAGCTGAGGGCCAAAACCCCCTGGCCCTGCCGAACCCCCCCCCTCCCCAGCGCCACCCCGCCCCGCGGAAACAAACCCTCCTTCCCCAGAAGGGGAGGAGGGATAGCTCAGTGGTTTGAGCATTGGGCTGCTAAACCCAGGGTTGTGAGTTTAATCCTTGAGGGGGCCACTTAGGGATCTGGGGCAAAAATCAGTCCTTGGTCCTGCTAGTGAAGGCAGGGGGCTGGACTCTATGACCTTTCAAGGTCCCTTCCAGTTCTAGGAGATAGGATATCTCCATTAATTTAAAAAACAGCGATATTGAACCTTTGTAATATGTTATAGTGGGCTCCTAAGGTAGTATAATTAAGGTAAAAGAAAAATGTCTTTTTGCTAGAAGTAGAATAAGATCTCCCCCCCCACTTTGTAATCATTGCCCTGTTGAATGAATGAGGTGTGAATGAGGAAGGCATGGAAGGCAGCACCTACAGACAGCTGCAACCCTTGGAGAGGGGATGGGAGCCAGACCAGATCAGTAGACCAGGTCAGCCATCAAGTCACCGCTTGCCTCCTCAGCCCCGCTTCCCCACCGCCGGCTCACCTGCACCCCCGCCACTGCCCGCCCACTCGCCTCCTCAGCCCCCACACCCTCGGCTCGCCTACTCACCCCGCTCCCTCACCCACCGCTTGCCTACTCACCCCCCGAGGGCCGCACAGTGAGCCCACCTACTCACCCCCCGCAGGCCGCAGAGTGAGCCCACGCGGGCCACATGCGGCCCCCGGGCCGCATGTTGTGCAGGCCTGGTCTAGATCCATCCTCTTTGGAACCCCCCTCAGGTAATTGAAGGCTGCTATCAAACCCCCAGTCACTTATCTCTTTTGCAGACTAAATAAGCCCAGTTCCCTCAGCCTCTCCTCGTAAGTCATGTGCCCCAACCCCCTAATCATTTTCATTGCCCTTCGCTGGACTCTCCCCAATTTGTCCACATCCTTTCTGTAGTGGAGGGGCCCAAAACTGGACGCAATACTTCATGTGGCCTCACCAGTGCCAAAGAGGGGAATAATCATTTCCCTCTATCTGCTGGCAATGATCCTACTAATGCAGCCCAATATGCTGTTAGGCTTCTTGGCAACGAGGGCACACTGTTGACTCATATCCAGCTTCTCATCCACTGTAATTCCCAGGTCCTTTTCTGGGGAACTGTTTCTTAGACAGTCGGTCCCCAGCCTGTAGTAGTGCGTGGGTTTCTTCTGTCCTAAGTGCAGAACTCTGCACTTGTCCTTGTTGAACCTCATCAGATTTCTTTTGGCCCATTCCTCCAATTTGTCTAGGTCACTCTGGACCCTAACCCTACCCTCCAGCGTATCTACCTCTCCTGCCAACTTAGTGTCACCTGTGAACTTGCTGAGGGTGCAATCCATCCCATCATCCAGATCATTAATGAAGATGTTGAACAAAACCAGCTCCAGGACTGACCCCGGGACACTCTGCTTGATACCAGCTGCCAACCACAAATCGAGCAGTTGATCACTACCCATTGAGCCTGACCATCTAGCCAGCTTTCTATCCACCTTACAGTCCATTCATCCAATCCATATTTCTTTAATTTGCTGGTAGGAATACTGTGGGAAACCATATCAAAAGCTTTGCTAAAGTCAAGGTATATCATGTCCACCGCTTTCCCGATATCCACAGAGCCAGTTATCTCATCATAGAAGGCAATCAAGTTGGTGAGGCATGACTTGCCCTTGGTGAATCCATGATGACTGTTCCTGATCACCTTCCTCTCCTCCAAGTGTTTCAAAACGGATTTCTTGAGGACCCGGGGACTGAGGTGAGGCTGACAGATCTGTAGTTCCACGGATTCTCCTTATTCCCTTTTTTAAAGATGGGCACTATATTTGCCATATATAAGATATCCTGGTTGACATGGAAATGCGACACCACTTTTGGCAGGAAGGCTGGATGGGTCCACAGTTGTCCTTGTAAAATACCGTGTACGGGGGCTCCGAAGTGAGGGCTTTAAGTTCAGAGACACATCTCGCCAAGGTAATAGCTACAAGGAATGCGACCTTCCACAACAAGTGGGAAAGGGAACAAGAAGCCATAGGCTCAAAGGGCAGATTCGTGAGCCTGGAGAGGACCAGATTAAGGTCCCATTGGGGAACTGGGTCCCAGACCAGTTGAAAGAGTCTTTTAATGCCCTTCAGGAACCTGATCGACATCTCATGCGAGAACACCAATCTACCCTGGATACAAGGATGGAAGGCCGATATGGCAGCGGTGCACCTTGATCGAAGAAAAGGTGAGACCCTGGTGCTTTAAGTGAAGCAGGTAATCCAGAATGAACTGCAGAGACAACTGGGTCGGGGAGCTATTCCACTCTGACGCCCAGTAGAAGAAACACTTCCACTTTGCCAGGTAAAGTGGTGGAGGGCTTTCTGCTCTCCAAGAGAACCTGCTGTACCTGACTAGAGCAGGATTGTTCCTCTGGATTCAGCCACGCAGCATCCAAGCTGTGAGGTGGAGAGAGGCAAGGTTCGGGTGTAGGAGTTGACCGTGATCCTGTGAGAGTAGGTCCGGGTGGCTGGGAAGTGGCCATGGGGCTGCAACAGCCAGGTCCATGAGCATGCCGAACCAATGCTGGAAAGGCCATGATAGGGCGATCATAATGACCTGTGCCTTGTCCCTCTTGATTTTTGAGAGGACTTTGCTGATGAGCAGAACTGGCGGGAAGGCGTACATCAGGTGCCCGAGCAAGACAGGAGAAAGGCATTGGATAGTGAGCCTCTACCGAGGCTTTGGAGAGAACAAAACTGATGACAGTTTCTGTTCTGTCTGGTGGCAAACAGGTCCACTTGGGGAGCACCCCACTTCTGGAAGAGCATTCTGACAACTTCCAAGTGAAGGGACCACTTGTGGTGAGAGAAGAAGGACCTGCTAAGGTGATCCGTCAGCATGTTCCAGCACCGGGGAGGTGTGAGGCTTCCAGGTGGATTGCATGCTGGATGCAGAACTCCCAGCATAGAGCCGATGATCGAGTTCCCCCCTGCCCGTTGACATAGAGCATGGAGGCCGTGTTGTTTGTCTTTCACCACCTGGCCGGAGAGTTGGAGAAGGAAGACACAGCAAGCCAGGTGGATGGCTCTGAGCTCCCTGATGTTTATATGCAATGTGAGCTCCTTTCGAGACCATAACCCTTGAGTCTGCAGTGTACTGAGATGCGCTCCCCAACTGAGGTTGGACGCATCTGAAATCAGGGAGACCGTGGGTTGCGGGCTCGCGAATAGCACACCTGCCAACACCAGAATCGGGTCAGACCACCACTGCAGAGAGGTAAGCACTTGCGGAGAGATCATGATGACCTTGTCTGGGTGATGTCTGGCCAGGGAGTAGACTGACACCAGCCACATCTGGAGGGGAAGCAGCCTGAGTCTCACATGTCATATTACGTATGTGCACCATCGGAGACAGACCCAGACAGTGGTAAGCAGATGGGCAGTGATGCTGGCAATCAGATCTGACTTTGCCTTGAACCTGGCCTCTGGCAGGAATACTCTGGCTTGGAGAGAGTCAAGTACCGCTCTGATAAACTATCAGTTGGACCAGGATCCACATTGATTTTTGTTTGTTTATCAACAGGCCCAGAGCTTAACAAATGGCTTGCAACATCTCAATGCTGCGCTGGACCTGGACCCTGGAGTGGCCCTTGATGAGCCAGTCATCAAGGTACAGGTAAATCTGGATACCCCGACATCTGAGGTAGGCCACCACCACTGACATGTATTTCGTAAACACCCTCGTGTCGTTGCTAGGCCAAAAGGGAGCACTGCGAATTGGCAGTGTGTGGTCCAACTACGAAACGTAGGAACAGTCTGTGTCCGTGAAATATCGATATGTGAAAGTAAGCGTCTTTCAGATCGAGGACAGAGTACAAGTCTCTCGGATCCAGGGAAGGCATATGGAGGCCAAGGAGACCATGCGGAACTTCAACTTCTTGAAATACTTGTCGATGTTTCGCAGGTCAAGGATGGGGCATAGACCCCTCTTGGTTTTTGGGATAAAAAAAATAGCATGAATAAAATGCTTTCCCCCTCAAGTGCAGAGGGACTGCGTCCACAGCTGCCACCCACAGAAAGCCCTGCACCTCCTGAGCGAGCAGATGCTCGTGAGAAGGGTCCCTGAAGAGGGACGGAAAGGAAGGGTGGGAGGGGTGGATAGAAATAAACTGGAGGGTATATCCCCCTGCTACTCTGCTGCATTGCAGAGGCCGAGGCAGAGAGGCAGGAAGGAAGGGGGACAAATGGTTGGAAAATAACATGGGAGCAAGATCCAGCACACAGAATGGAAGGTAACTCTTGAGCACACCCTCAAAATGCCTGCTTGTTACCCGATTAGTTACAGGTGGAGCTCGAGTGAGCTGAGGGTGCCAGCTGATGGCCTTGTCGGCGCTTACAGTCCTTGCCTTTCTTGCGGAAGGGGTCTGACCGAGGTTGGCTCCCAAACCAGTGGGGCTGTTGTGGCTTAAACCACTTCCTCGTTGGCCCTGGCGTGTAAAGGCCCAGGGACTGCAAGGTAGCCCTAAAGTCTTTCAGGTCATGTAATTTACTATCTGTTTGCTCCAAAAACAGTGTCAGGCCATCGAATGGGAGGTCCTGGATGGATTGTTGAACCTCCATCAATAGGCCCGGTGACTGCAACCAGGACATCTGCCTCATAAAAAAAGACCGAAGCCATGGCCCAGGCCGCAGAGTCTGACGCATCTGAGGCCACTTGGAGGGCTGCCCTGGCCCATAACTCTGCCCTCATCAAGGATAGCCAGGAATTCCTTCTTGGGTTCCTCTGGCAGTGAATCTGTAAACTTGGCCACGGAATGCCAAATATTAAAATCGTAACAGCCAAGTAAGGCCTAATGGTTGGCCACTCGCAGCTGGAGGCTGGACGTAGAATAAATTTTTCTACCAAAGAGATCGAGCCTCTTTGCCTCCTTGTTCTTAGGTGTTGATCCCGGTTGACCCTGTCTATCGCGCTCAACATAACTAGTGAGCTTGGGGTAGGGTGGGTATAAAGATACTCAATACCCCTTACCGGGGAAATAGTATTTTCTTTCCACCCGCTTGGAGATGGGGGGCAGGGAGGAGAGCGTCTGGCACAAGGCCTTACTAATTTTCAACACTCCCTTGTGCACCAGCAATGCCATCTTGGAGAGGGTGCTCCACTTAGCACATCGAACAGGGAGTCTGAGGGCTCCGCCAGTTCCTTGGCTTCCAGCCCCAGGTTTGAGGCGACCCTCTTCAAAAGCTCCTGGTGGACCCTTGCATCATCCTGGGGAACCGAGTGAGAGGACCCTCCTATCACCTCATTGGGAAAAATGATGAGTCACGTACAGGTGGGTCTACCAACTCCACCATTTCTGCCACAGGAGCCTCAGCCAAGGCTGGCTGATCCTGGGGAGCTTTCTCTGACTCCACGTCTGAGTCAGGGGGCGGGTGGGAGACTGTCGCTGACAGTATTTCAGAAGCTCCCGAGGATGACCTATGCTCCTGCAATGGGTGGGGAAATCCCCAGGGGTTTCATAGTTGCTAGGGAGTCGGCCACTGGCCCTGGGGCCATAGTGCCACTGGTGGCCCAGAGGGGAATACCAGTGCCCAAAGTGGGTGGCCTTGACCTGCAGGAAGGGTCTCCTCCTCACTGTCTGAGCCCGAGGAGGGAGAGACATGTCTGTAGGACCAGGACAGTACCAAGGCCGCCCGTCTACCCCAATCCCGTTGGCTCTGGCTGCAGACCTCCATTGAGGGCCTCTATGGGGGCAATGGCGCTGGTTGCCGTGACTGCGGTGATCAGTGGTGGCATTCGGCGGATCAGTGATGGTATCCTGGCAATTGATGCCTCACACTTAGAGAGTGGTTCTGCTCTGTAGATTGGGAACGGGAATGAGAACACCAATGTGTCTGAGACCGTCGACGTGCCCGCGGTGAACCGTACTGAATAGAATAGAATATAAATATATGGAAATATACCTATCTCATAAAACTGGAAGGGACTTTGAAGGTCATCGAGTCCAGTCCCCTGCCTTCACGAGCAGGACCAAGTTCTGATTTTGCCCCAGATCCCTAAATGGCCCCCTCAAGGATTGAACTCACAACCCTGGGTTTAGCAGCCAATGCTCAAACCACTGAGCTATCCCTCCCCCCCTTGGCGATCCACCGACTGGTGATGGGGCTCTGGGGACCGGCGTCTCAACCCTTCAGAACAGTGCCGTGAGCTGGGAGAGCATCTCAGGCCAGACCGCTGGTGATTGATGCCTAGAGCCTGAGGACTGCTGCCTAGAGTCCGGGAACTTTGGCAGGCAAGCCGACTCATGTCCGAGAGCTGGTGGCACTGTTCAGGTGAGCGCTGATGGGGCACCCCCTGCAGCGAGGAACAGTGCCGCACTGATTGAGACTGCTGGAAGGGACCCAAGGCAGATTTATCCATCGAACAGGGTACCTCAGCAGGCAATGTGGGTGGCACCAGAAGGGACAGTATGTCCTTAGCAGCCTGAAAGGCCTCCGGCATGGGCGGCACAGCCAGGTGCTGAGTGCCTCTGCCGTTTCCTGAGCTGGCAGGAGCCTGGCCACCGTCTGGATAGGAAGGGCTGCACTGTGCTCTCCTCCTACTCTCTCCTTCCCTTTACGGGATGTAGGAGAATGCCCCCTCCCAGCCTTCCTTTGCTTTTTAGCCAGTACCAAGGATGGGGATCAGTGCCAGTCGGAGGTCAGTGCTGGTGGCACCCTCTGCCCTGAGGCCACAGTGGTTGGAGTAGAGTCCAATCTCATCAGCTCCAAGGCTGGTGCGAGGGCCGACTCCATAAGGAGTACTCGGAGATGAACGTCCCAGTCCTTTTTGGTCCATGGCCTGAAGTTCTTCTAAATGCGACACTTGTCACTCACGTGGGTTTCCCCTAAACACTTTAGGCAGTTTCTATGGGGATCACTGACTGGCATGGGTTTTTTGCAATAGTCACATGGTTTGAAGCCTTGGGCCCGGGGCATACCCCTTCCCTAGACTGAGTCCTGCCTGCGATTAAGTATTTCTAACTTAACACTAAGGGAACTATTAACTATACAACTTTAAATTACTATATACAACAAATTCACTCCTAGGCACAGTAGAGACAGAAAAAAAAGCTTGCGAAGCAAGGAGACGTCCCAGCACTGTCACTGGCGGTAAGAAGGAACTGAGTGAGGGGGGGAGCCAGCGACATACCTTATACCAGCGCATATGCATGCCACTCCAGAATTTCTTGAGATAACTGTTGAGGAAATGCAGGTCAAGGATGGGTCTGAGACCCCCATTTGGCCTTCAGGATTAGGAAATAACAGGAGTAAAACCCTTTCCCTCTCAAGCTCTGAGGTACCTTCTCCACAGCCCCTACCCAGAGGAGGGCTTGCACCTCCTGGGGTAAAAGCTGCTCATGAGAAGGGTCCCTGAAGAGGGATGAGGAAGTGAGGTTGGAGGGAGAGATAGAAATAAACAGGAGAGTGTAACCTTCCTCCACTGTACTCAGTATCCAACGGTCTAGGCTGAAGCGTGAGAGAGAGTTTGAAAACAAAACGGGGGCAAGATCCAGTACAGACACTGGTATAACGTCTTCAGGCACCCCCTCAAAAGTTCTGCTTGGGGCCTCCCAAGGATCTGTGAGAGACCGGGAGCGAAGCTGAAGTGGGTGAGGGCAGATGTCTTCATTTATAACCCATTTTGCTTCTCAAACAGGTCCTGGTGCGGTGCTGGAGCCAAGAAGCAGACCAATTCTTGAGGCCTGAAGTGTTTCCTTGACAGCGCTGGTGCATATATACCCAGGGACTAAGAGCAACTCTAGAATCCTTCAGGCCGTGAAACTTTCAGAGAAGAGTAAAGGTCACTCACAGGCATGGGCTTGCTGCAGGAGGCAGAGGGCTTGAAACCTGGGGACTGAGGCATGCCCCAGCACCAGGAGTGGACGAAAGTCTGCTAACAGGGCGAGAAGTGCCAACTAATTATATACAACTAATCAATAACAGTCCAAACTGAGAAAATAAAGAACTGGGATAGGAAAACCAGTGAAAAAGGACTAAACTAAAATCACTGAGTAAGAGTTTGGTGAAGCAAGAGGAGCTGTTCCAGCGACCATCATGGACAGTAAGAAAAAATAGAGAGGGTGCGGAGTTGGCCAGGCCCTTTATGAGTGCGCGGCAATAGAGGGTGCTAGAGCCGGCCGAATGGATACCCACAGAATGTTGGGAATCATCGAGAAAGGGATAGATAATAAGACAGAAAATATCATATTGCCTCTATACAAATCCATGGTATGCCCACACCTTGAATACTGCGTGCCGATGTGAATGCCCCATCTCAAAAAAGATATATTGGAATTGGAAAACGTTCAGAAAAGGACAACAAAAATTATTAGGGGTATAGAACGGCTTCCGTATGAGGAGAGATTAATAAGACTGGGACTTTTCAGCTTGGAAAAGAGGTGACTAAGGAGGGATATGATAGAGGTCCATAAAATCATGAGTGATATACAGAAAGTAAATAAGGAAGTGTTATTTACTCCTCCTCATAATACAAGAACAAGGGGCCACCAAATGAAATTAATAGGTAGCAGGTTTAAAACAAACACAAGAAAGTATTTTTTCATGCAACACACTGTCAACCTCTGGAACTACTTGCCAGAGGGTGTTGTGAAGGCCAATACTATAACGGGGTTCAAAAGAAAGTTAGATAGATTCATGGAAGATAGGTCCATCAATGGCTATTAGCCATATTAGGAATGGTGTCCCTAGCCTCTGTTTGCCAGAAGCTGGGATTGGGTGACAGGGCATGGATCACTTGATGAAAACCTTTCTGTTCATTCCCTTTGGGGCACCTGCCATTGGCCATTGTCAGAGGACAGGATAGTGGGCTTGATGGACCTTTGGTCTGACCCAGTATGGCCATTCTTATGTTCTTATGAGGGAAAAATCAACGACTGTGAACATGGACCTAACATGGAATGGACATGAACAAGCACTCGAAGAAGAAGTACCAAAATAAGTATCAGCTCTGGATGCCAGCTCAAGAAAGCATTACAAATTATTGCAATTTCACTTTTCCAAATCAGAGCTCAGCTACGGAAACATTTGCTTGAAGCACATGCAGAGAACTTCAAGTAGCGGCTCTGCAAAACTTTATGAGGAACATTGTGCAAAGACATCCTATAGATCAGAGGTTCCCAAACTTATTTGGCCTACCACCCCCTTTTCGGAAAAAAAATTACTCAGTGCCCCCCTTTTCAGAAAAAAAAATTACTCAGCGCCGCCCCTGGAAATCTACCTTTTTTAAGTGAACAAACAGAAAGATAAAGTGACAAATTTGTGTTCTTTTATGTATCTATATTTCTACCTACGTCCTACAATATAATAAAGAAAGATGTGTTATTAGAATATCGCCCACGACATCAGGTATACAATGGTTTTTGCGTAGGACGGCAAAAGACAACCAAACTAAAATACTAATGAAACTAATAAACTGGGTTTTGTTCTTTGCTCAGCATTAGATATATGTATTTGATATTAAATTGTCAAATATCATACTAAATGTATCAAGAAATAATTAATTTAAAAATAATCAATATGCAACTAAAAATCAGTTAATAGTTTTAATTTAGTTTGCCCTTATTTAAATAATTGTTCCTTATTAACACACGCCTTATTTACCAATTAACACAGATGATTCGATAGATATAAATAAATGTTAATAGTTAACAGGTTTTTTACGATTTCATTCCCCTGTTTTCGTTAATATTGTAATAAAAATATGACAAATATATTGACTGTACACTTCAAATAGTACTGTACCGACACAAGCCTGCTACGATTTTATTATTAGTAAGCACTAGAGACACAGAAACGTACGGTAGATATGTAAGAAAATGTATAAAAATACTCACGTGTAAATTGCTGTTTTATTGAAACAACAATAATACAATTTGCTTTGTATGTGATCCGTAAAGATCGAAGGTATCGAATATAAATAATTTTTTAAATACTTATTGCACTGTTTCTGAATTGTGTAAAAAGCAGTTAACATGTCGCCTATTTATAGTATCGTATTGTAAACAAGTCATTACACGCACATATTCCTGCCGATGCATGCTGGACTTCCCAACAATGCTTGACACGCTCGCCTGCCAACACTTGCTTGTTAAGAGCTGTTGGCGGACTTGACACCTGATCCGTTATAATTTGTGAATTTATTTGGAAAATAAAGTAATCACTACAACTTTAACTCTGTTACACAACAGATGAAACATGTACGAACGGTTTTTCAAAATTTTCTTATATTCTCTTCTTTCTTTATGCTTCCACCGCCCCCTTATTTTTATTCAACGCCCCCCAATTGCACCCGAGGCTACTACTGCCCCCCTGGATTGTTCCAGCGCCCCCCAGGGGGTGGTATCGCCCATTTTGGGAACCTCTGCTATAGATGCTGCCTTCAATCTAGCTGGGTATGCTTTGATACAGTGGTCTCAACAACAGGTCCATGGACTGGCACCAGTCCCTGAGATCTCCCTGACACAGATGAGGAAGGAAGGAAGCCAGTACCAAAAAGGTTGAAAAGAGAGGGTTAGTCACCCTCTGCAATAACTAAGGTTCTTCGAGATGTGTTCCCCTATGGGTGTTCCACTGTAGGCGTGGCAACGCCACCTGCACCTGGACTCAAAGATCTTTACTAGCAGGGCCTATCTGACCGCACATGCACACCTCCCCTCTCTTGTGCTGTGTGCGGAATGTCAAGTGCTGTGCAGTCCGACCACCCCCAGTTCCTTCTCTGCTGCAGAGCTTATATTTTTGGCTCCGAAGCAGAGGGGAGGAGGGCAGGTAGTGGAGCACCCATAGGGACACACATCTCAAAGAAGCTCAATTATTGCACAGGGAGAGTAACCCTCTATTCTTTGAGTGATGTCCCTTTGGGTGCTCCTTTGTAGATGACAAAGCAGTGCCCCTAGTTGGAAGGCTGGGGTTTCGGAGTGACATGTACTGCTGAGGATAGGACAGCATGTCCAAGGAGAGTACCTGCTATGGCATTGTGCATAATAGCATAGTGCTGAGCTAAAGTGTCTCCCGATGTCCATGTGGCAGTCTTACAAACGTCATCAGTGGAGACATTATTAAGAAAGAAATAGTGGAAGATAACGATCATGTGGAATGTGTTCTGACTGAGGTAGGAGGTTGTCTATCATGGAGTTCGTAAGATAAATGTATACACTGTGAGATCCATTTACAGAAGCATTGTTTAAATATAGCAGTGCCTCTGAATTATTTGATGGTGGGAAGAAATAATCATGGCAATTTCCAGAAGGATTTAGTCCTGTCCAAGTAGAAGGCTAATTGTGCTCCTCACATCTAGAGCTGCCTTCTGTTGATTATTGTACGCTCGGCCGACGCAACGAAAAGCTGCGAGGATTTCCTGAACGGCCTGGTTCAGTCCAGGTAAAAGGCCAGCGCCCTACATGCATCTAGTGTGTGTAGGCGGTGTTCCTCATTGGAGGAATGAGGCTTAGGATAGAGTACTGGTAGAAAAATGTCGTGATCCATATGGAAGGCGGAGACCACCTTCGGGAGAAACACAGGGTATGGGCAAAGCTGGACTTTATCCCTGTGGAAGACCATATACAGGGGTTCTGAGGTCAAGGCCCTAAGCTCCAAGACACGACGGGCCGAGGTGATAGCCACCAAAAATGCCACTTTCCATGATAGGTGGGACCAGGAACACGTGGCCAAGGGTTCAAAGGGAGGACCTATGAGGCGGGATACCACTAGGTTCAGATCCCATTGTGGGACCGGGGCCCTGGTGTACGGGAATGCACGATCTAGGCCCTTTAAAAAACGGGAGGTCATTTGATAGGAAAACACCGACTGACCTTGCACCAGAGGGTGAAAGGCCGAATTGGCCGCTAAATGTACCCTGATGGAGGCAGGAGCTAGACCTTGGGTCCTAAGGGACAGGAGGTAATCGAGAATGAGCTGGAGGGATGCGGATGATGGGGAGGCGCCCCACTTCCCCGCCCACCTGGAAAACCTAGACCATTTGGCAAGGTAGGTCCGCCATGTAGATGGCTTTCTACTCTCCAGCAAAATTCGTCTTACATTCTCCGAACACCTTCCCTCCTCCTTGTTTAACCATGGAGCAACCACGTTGTCAGGTGGAGCGTGGCCAGGTTGGGGTGGAGAAGGCATCCCCTCTCCTGGGAGAGGAGATTCGGGCGAAGCAGCAGCCTCCGTGGAGGGGGACACTAAAAGTTGCAGAAGGGTCCCGTACCAATGCTGGCGGGCCCAAACCGGGGCTATGAGGATAACCCTCAACCTGTCTGCCTTTACTTTCTTCAGGACCTTGCCTATCAGTGGGAAGAGTGGACAGGCATAGAACAGTTGGTCTAACCTCCAGAGGAGCAATGCGTCCGAGATCGCCCCCCTTTCTGCCCCTGCCCTGGAGCAGAACTGGTGGCAGCGTCTGTTCTGGGCAGTAGTGAAGAGGTCAACCTGGGGAGCTCCCCATTCTCGGAAGAGCTGTTGGGCGACTTCCCAGTGGAGTGACCACTCGTATTGGTGGGAAAACACCCTGCTGAGGTAATCAGCTCGCACATTGCGTGCGCCGGGTAGGTGGAAGGCCCGTAGGGAGATACTGTGGGCTATGAAAAACTCCCATAGGTCCAGGGCTTTCTGGCACAGGGCCGAGGAGTGCGTGCCCCCCTGCCTGTTGATGTAATACATCGCGACTGTGTTGTCCGTGAGGACTCTGACCGCCTTTCCGCGAAGGTGCAAACTGAACGGTATGCACACTAGGCGTACTGCTCTGAGCTCCCTGACGTTTATGTGCAGAGACAATTCCAAGGTCGACCATCTGCCTTAGGTTTGAATGTTCCCTATATGGGCTCCCCAGCCCAGGTCCGAGGCATCTAACACCAGGTCTAGTGAGGGAAGGGTTTCTCGGAGGGAATCCCGTTCAGCATATTGCTCGGGAGGGACCACCAATGCAGAGCAGCCACCAGGTCGGGTGGTATCGTGACCACCTTGTCCAGGCTGTCCCTGGAGTGGGAATACTGGGAGCCAACCAAAGTTGGAGGGGCCTCATTCTGAGCCTGGCATGTCGCACCACGGACGTGCATGCTGCCATGTGACCTAGGATTTGGAGGCACACCCTTGCCATTGTCACGGGAAAGGTCGTGACCAAGGCTACGAGACTTTTGAGTGTCTCGAATTTGTCCTGGGGAAGAGAGGCTGTGGCCTCTACTGAGTATAGCAGAGCCCCTATGAAGTGTATGCGCTGAACCGGTACCAATGTGGACTTGGCCTTGTTCACCACTAGGCCCAGACCCGCGCATGTGGACACAGGAATTGCATCTGGGCCTGTACCTGGGACTGAGAGCTACCCTTGAGGTGCCAATCATCCAGGTAAGGAAAAATTTGCAGCCTGTTCCTCCGGAGGTGGGCTGTCACCACTGCCATGCATTTGGTAAAAACTCTGGGGGCCGTGGAAAGGCCAAAAGGGAGGACCGCAAACTGGTAATGGTCCCACCCTACCAAGAAGTGGAGGTAGCACCTGTGACCCTTGAACATATGGATGTGGAAATACACATCCTGGAGGTCCAGGGACACGAACCAATCCCCCGAGTCTAGGGAGCGGATTATGGAAGTCAGGGATACCATGTGGAACTTGTGGTGGACCATAAAGCTGTTGAGATTCCGCAGGTCCAGGATGGGCGGGAGCCCGCCTTTCGCCTTCGGGATCAAGAAATACCGGGAGTAAAACCCCTTGCCCCGGAATTCTACCGGTACCCTCTCCACCACGTCCAGGTTGAGGAGGCGCACCACCTCTTGGCTTAGAAAGTGGGCCTGTTCTGGGTCCCCGAGGTTCTCCTGGGGCAGGGGGTGATGGAGGGGGAGTGGAGGGGGGGGTGAGGCAAACTGCAACATGTAGCCCACTGGTCCGACGTTATACGGGACCACTCCACTAGGAATGCAGATAAACGGTTGCAGAACACAAACTTTATTAACTGGGGGCCTTCCGCGGCAACAGGCCCGGTGGCCCCCCACCAAGAGTCAAAACCACCTCTTCTCCTGCTTTTTGCCCTTCGAGGAGCCTGGTTGCAGGGCCGAGCGAGACTGATGCTGGGACCTGCATCTCTGCTCCCTTGGTCTCTTAGGCTGGGGGTTCATATCTGCCCCTAGTGGGAGGAGCAGAGGTCTGCAGCCTAGGTTTGTCCTTTGCTGGTGGGACATGTAGGCCCAGATTTTGCAGGATGGTGCATCCCATGCAGGCGGACATTGGTTTGGTCCGCAAACAACGCTTTCCCGTCGAAGGGAAGGTCCTGCATCAGAGACTGGGACTCTGCAAACAGGCTGGACAGGAGAAGTCATGATGTCCTGCGCATGGATATGGCCGAGGCCATTGAATGGGCTGCCATGTCAGCCGCATCCGAGGCGGCCTAGAGGGCTGCCTTCGCCAATGCTGCTCCTTCCTCAACCAGAGCCTTGAACTCCTTTTTGTCCCACTCTGGGAGATGAGGCTCGAACTTTGGCAGAGACCCCCACAAGTTAAAGTCATAGCGGCTCAACAGGGCTTGGTGGTTGGCCACCCTGAGTTGAAAGCTCGCGGAAGAATAAACCTTCCTGCCAAAATAATCCAGTCTCCTGGAATCTTTGTCCTTGGGGGTGGGGGTGGACTGACCGTGGTGTTCCCGGTGGTTCACTGACTCAACCACCAAAGAGTTGGGTGCCGGGTCCCTTAGCTGGGACAAGGGACTTCCTCTCTGCTTTCTTGGAGATGGGCACCAAGGAAGATGGGGTTTGCCATAGGGCAGTCGATATGTTGGCCACCCCTTGGTGGAGAGGTGAGGCCACATGGCCCGTTGCCGAGGAAGAGAGCACATTGAAAAGGGTGTCCGACGTCTCTTCCATCTCCTCAGCCTGGAGCTGGAGATTTGAGGCCACCCGCTTGAGGAGCTCTTGATGAGCTTTAAAGTCTTCCTATAGAATGGGTGGAGGGGCCACTATGGTCTCCTCCGGTGCCAGGGAGGGGGCCGGTCTGGCTCCCAGGGCATTGGGAGGTGCTGGAGGTTCGACCCCCAAGACCAAATCCAGGCCCAGTGCCACCCAGTTCGGTACCCGTCGACTTTTGACTCTGTCGAGGGGGGGACACCAAATGGGCCTGTGATGCTCCGGCTACCGAACGGGGTCTCGCCTGGGCGGGCACTTGCGGCCACGATGCCCATTGACACCATTGCCCCTGCCACGGTGCCCCCTGCCACTGACCGGCTTGGGTGCCTTATGGTGCAGGCTGCTCTTGAGGAGCGGTGTGGCTTGGGGATGGGCGTCTGGGTGCTGAGGCCAAGGTCGCTGTTGACCGCACGGTGCCATAAGAGTGGCGGGAGCGTCTACAGTCGTGTCGGTGCTGACCTCGAGACCTGGACCTTGACGATGAGGATCGGTACTCGTCCAAGGTGCTGCTCTCATAGTCATCCCGGCAGTTGTAGCTACGATGTTTCAGTACCGGTAACACTCGAGGGGAGCTCCGAGCATGGTGTCTGGCGGAGCGGGCACTCGAACCCGAGCGTCTATGACGATGGTGTCGGGATCTGCTCCTGTGGCTAAAATTCGAGGAGGAGCGTCGACGCCACTTGTCTCGGTGCCTGTGCCCCCCAGTGGGGTGTGGAGGACCCTTGAGACTCCCGCGCGGGCGAGTCAGCCAGTCTGAGCGGAGGGCTGACGCGAGCTATGTGAGGACCTCGTCGAACAGGGCGGTGCATGGTCCTCAGAACGCGGGCTATGTCTTGCCAGGGAGGGCTGGTGTGCTTCCAATGGCGGCTTCCCTCGAGACCGGGGGCCCGTCTCGAGCGGCGCACCCGGCATCAGAAGGGAGAGAATGTCACGCACGGCCTGTGCAGCCTCCAGCCACGACGGCATTCTCACCACGGGAGAGGCATGCACAGACAGGACCGGACTACTCCTCTCAGCGCGAGTCGGAGGTCTGGGTCCCAAGAGGGATCGTGGGCTGCCCAACTTGAGTCCGGCCTCACCCCTGTCCTTTTGTAGGTGCCGCTGAGTCTTTCCCTGCTTCTTAGATAGTGAGCGGTGCCAGCTGGTGGAGGGAGTCTTGCTCCGCACCAAGGACACGGTGCCCAGTGCCGAGTCCGGTCGGCGCATCGGTGCCAGGGCCATCGTGAATTCCATTAGCAGGGCCCAGAGCCAGATAGCTCTCTCTCGTTTAGTTCGAGGCTTGAACGATCTACAGATTTTACAGCGATCGGTTACATGGGTCTCACCCAAGCAGCGGAGACACTGAGTGTATGGGTTGCTTCTTGGCATAGAACTGCGACAGGCGTCGCATGACTTGAAGCCTGGGGCACGAGGCATGCCCCGCACCAGGCAACTAAGAAGTTATCCAACTATTGGAGAAGATGAGTACTACTAAGGCTACTAGAAGAGCTACAGCAAGGCTGGAGCACAAAGTTCCGACTACCTTCACTGGCGACAAGAAGGAACTGAGGGTGGGGGGGGAGTGCGCAGTTCCCCTTATAGCGCGATATAGAGGTGTCACTCCAGGGGTCGCAGCGGTGCTCTCCTCCTACGGATACTGCTAAGGGAAAAACGTCCGGCACTGGTGCACGTGGCGAGCACGCACACCTACTGTGTAATACACCTGAGCAATCACTCGAAGAAGAACTTTGTCTTTATAAAACAGTGTGTATGGTGGATATGCCAGGAGGGCCGAGATTTTGCTCACCTGTCTTGCAGAGGTGATGGCGACAAGAAGGCCGTTTTCATTGATAGATGTACATAAGAACAGGTTGCCATTGGTTCAAACAGGGGCTTAGTCAGAGAACATAGGACTAGGCTGGGTTCCCAGGTCAGGATCAGGTCTCATATATGGGGATAGAGATTTTGAATACTCCTCAAGAAGCGATTTGTGAGCTGATGTGTAAAGATGGAGTGGCCGTCAATGGGGAAGTGAAAAGTAGTGATTGCCACTAAGTATATCTTAAGAGAGCTATTGGCCAATCCTGACTGTTTAAGGTGTAGAATGTAGTCAAGAGTAAGTGGCAATGAAGTGTGTGCTGCATCAATCTGGTATGAGGTGCAGCAGCAGTGAAATCTTGTCCACTTATGAATGTAAATGCTCTGCTCATGTCATGTCTGCTATTCAAAAGTATGTGTTTGACTGTGTCTGAGCAGGTGATTTCCAGACCCCAGAACCATGGAAGAGTCAGGCTTTGAGGTGGAGCATCTGTGGATTGGGAAGGAGAATGTGTCCTGTGAGAGGAGCCCCTGCGTTAGGCGGAGAGAGATTGGTCAGCATACCATCAACGTAGAAGGTAAGTAGATCAGATATTTTGTGGCGATGTTGGAGCTATTAGTATGACATGAACTCAGTCCTTCTGTGTTTGTGAAGTACTCAAAATAGGAGGGGAAAGGGAGGGAAGGCATAAAGGAGTGATGTGTTACAGGTTATGAAGAACGCATCTTCCAGAGATCCACATCCCAAGTCCTGCTCTAGAACAGAATTGAGGGCAACGGGCGTTGTGTTGAGTGACAAAGAGATCTATGGTGGGATGGCCCCATCAGTTGAATATGAGCTAAAGTGCTCATGTATCCAGCTCCCACTCATGATTGTGTGAGAATGTCCGGCTCAGTGCATCCGTACTGCTGTTCTGGTGTCCCAGGAGGTACGTGGCTGAAATGCAGATGTTGTTCTGGATATACCAGTTCCACCATTTGATCACCTCTGAGCATAAAGGGTGGGACCTCAGTCTGCCCTGCCTGTTGATGTAATACAACGAGATCGTTTGTCATCATGCTTATGGTATGATGTTTGAGAATTAGGAAATGTCGGCAGGGATTGCGGACCACTCGTAGTTCTAGGAGATTGATGTGTAAGGTGGATTTGGTGGATGACCATCTCCCCTGCACTGTGTGTTTGTGTAGATGTGCCCCCCAACTGATTAGGGAGACATTGATGGTTAGGATCACAGTCAGTGATGGTTGTAGGAGAGGAACTCTAACACAGACGTTGCTGGGCTGTGTCCACTGTGACCTGGGGTGCCTAGGGTAGCCTTCACTGAAAATGCCAAGGTCATGGCAGGCTGCAAAAAGGAGAGCAGATTCTCCTAACACTGGTAGTTAACACTGAAGTTAGACTCACCAACCTGTCAGAAATTGTGCTCCTGATCCCCCACATTGGTTGTCAAGAAGCTAAAAAGGAAATCACACAGCCCCCTTTATTGCATTCCAGTTCTCTGATTCTCAATTAGCACATAGGTCCAGTAAAGTGAGAAGTTATTTAAAAACTCTGCTCACTATACAAAATGGTCTTCTGATCCACAAAGGGGCAGCCACTTTACCAGATCAAAATTAGTTTGGATCTTACCCAAAATATCACACTGCAAGCCAATCCTTCAGTATCTAAAACTAAAGGTTTATTATAAAATAAAAGAAAGAAGAAAAAAGAGAGTTGTTAAAGGAGTCAGATACATACTTAAGATTTCAAAGTCCATATTTCAGGTTCTTAGCAGTAGTGGCAAGTTTTCTGGCTTGAAAATCCCTCTGGAGCACATCCACAGCTTGGATGGGTCATTCAGTCCTTTCTTTAATGCTTCAGTTTGTAGAGAACTGTTTGTAGAGAACCTCAGTTTCCAGAGGTTGGAAGCAGGATTGAAGACCAAACTGGGGAAAATGCAGCTGCCTTTTATATTCTTTTGCCATGTGGCTCGTACTCCATTTGTCCCAAACACAAACTTGCAGCACATGGCATAGAAAGCCTTAGAATTCTCTGTCCACAAGCATGCCCCTACATGTCTTGTTAATTCATAAGGTGTAGCCCCTGACATCTCTCAATTGGTTAATTGTATAGCTGATTGCCTTTGATAGGCCATCAAGGAGGCTGGATAATGCTGATGCCAATCTGTCTGGGACTTCACTTCCTCTGCCATCACATCTGACCCCTTCTCAATGAGTCCAATTAGCAGGCATTGCCAATGATGTTGAAGGTAGCTTAGGGAAACCAGAGTTGGAAGATTTTGGAGCCGATGAAGGCTGTGCTATGCGCTTCTTGGAATCCCAGCCTGGAAATTTGGGCGTTTCTGATTATTTTGCCTGCAGAGATTCCCACAATAGGACATTCTAGAGCAGGGGTCGGCGAATTACCCGGATGGGCTATGTGCCGAAAGTTGGGCGACCCTGTTCTAGAGCTTCAGATGATGATTCATAGATTCATAGATTCTAGGACTGGAAGGGACCTCGAGAAGTCATCGAGTCCAGTCCCCTGTCCGCATGGCAGGACCAAATACTGTCTAGACTATCCCTGATAGACATTTATCTAACCTACTCTTAAATATCTCCAGAGATGGAGATTCCACAACCTCCGTAGGCAATTTATTCCAGTGTTTAACCACCCTGACAGTTAGGAACTTTTTCCTAATGTCCAACCTAGACCTCCCTTGCTGCACTTTAAGCCCATTGCTTTTTGTTCTATCCTTAGAAGCTAAGGTGAACAAGTTTTCTCCCTCCTCCTTATGACACCCTTTTAGATACCTGAAAACTGCTATCATGTCCCCTCTCAGTCTTCTCTTTTCCAAACTAAACAAACCCAATTCTTTCAGCCTTCCTTCATAGGTCATGTTCTCAAGACCTTTCATCATTCTTGTTGCTCTTCTCTGGACCCTTTCCAATTTCTCCACATCTTTCTTGAAATGCGGTGCCCAGAACTGGACACAATACTCCAGTTGAGGCCTAACCAGAGCAGAGTAGAACAGAAGAATGACTTCTCGTGTCTTGCTCACAACACACCTGTTAATACATCCCAGAATCATGTTTGCTTTTTTTGCAACGGCATCACACTGTTGACTCATATTTAGCTTGTGGTCCACTATAACCCCTAGATCCCTTTCTGCTGTACTCCTTCCTAGACAGTCTCTTCCCATTCTGTATGTGTGAAACTGATTTTTTTTCCCTAAGTGGAGCACTTTGCATTAGCCTTTGTTAAACTTCATCCTGTTTAACTCAGACCATTTCTCCAATTTGTCCAGATCATTTTGAATTATGACCCTGTCCTCCAAAGCAGTTGCAATCCCTCCCAGTTTGGTATCATCCGCAAATTTAATAAGCGTACTTTCTATGCCAATAGCTAAGTCGTTAATGAAGATATTGAACAGAGCCGGTCCCAAAACAGACCCCTGCAAAACCCCATCGTTATGCCTTTCCAGCAGGATTGGAAACCATTAATAACAATTCTCTGAGTATGGTTATCCAGCCAGTTATGCACCCACCTTATAGTAGCCCCATCTAAATTGTATTTGCCTAGTTTATCGATAAGAATATCATGCAAGACCGTGTCAAATGCCTTACTAAAGTCTAGGTATACCACATCCACAGCTTCTCCCTTATCCACAAGACTCGTTATCCTATCGAAGAAAGCTATCAGATTGGTTTGACATGATTTGTTCTTTACAAATCCATGCTGGCTGTTCCCTATCACCTTAACACCTTCCAAGTGTTTGCAGATGATTTCCTTAATTACTTGCTCCATTATCTTCCCTGGCACAGAAGTTAAACTAACTGGTCTGTAGTTTCCTGGGTTGTTTTTATTTCCCTTTTTATAGATGGGCACTATATTTGCCCTTTTCCAGTCTTCGGGAATCTCTCCCGCTTCCCATGATTTTCCAAAGATGATCCCTACAGGGTGTGGGTGAGACAAATCAGCAGACCTCAAATCTGTCCAGAACCATCAACAGGTTTATGCCAACCCTCCCGTTCTGTATGGGACTAGATGATGCCTGTGCTGGATAGGCACCCTTTCTTCTGTCTTAAATAAAGAAAAGTTGACTAACTACAATGTAACTAAAATAAAAATAGCCCTACCAGGGCAAAATAAAAAATGACAAGAGAAGCATCTAGGACACTTCACACACACTGAGTTCATGGCACCTTTAGAGGTTCACAAAGAACTGAAGGATGGTTTGGACCCCTGAGTATAGTTTTGGGGGGAGGGCATTGCCCCCCAAACTGCAAGCCTTGGACAGACGCAAAATTTGCCCTCCCATGTGCAGCCCCATTGGCCTGATTGGAGCTGCCTCCCCAAATACAGAAGTCAAACTATGCCCATGTTTGGGCCATTCCCCTTTACAGCCTCAGAATCCTGCACTAGATGAGGGAGATTCCAGAGGCACACAGCACAGGGGCTTTAATTTTACAAGTGGGAAGCTACAGAGGCCATTCAAAGTGGAACTATCATCATTAACAGATGTCCATTTTAGCCAGTTGATTTCAAAGAAGATGGGAAAATGGCATATTTTTCTTCAGCATATCTCAAAAATCATTACATAAATAAGGTCTTTTAGTTATTTTCATGCTGTTTTCTAAATTAAACAAATTGGGTCAGATTGTCAGCTGGTGTAAAGCTCTACTAAAGATGATTTCACCTTGTACGTATGAGTGTAGAAATAACTGCATGCAAATAGGCCACTTCAAGCATCATTATTTTCAAAATTATGTCATAGTGTTACTCTGACACCCTGTTTAGCTATACTATTCAAAACTTCTATTTAAAACTAGTGGCAAGTATTCATTTACCTTCAGAAAGCTCAGTAGTTCTGTTCATCTGTTCAAGTTCCCAGCCAAGATGTAATGATTCATCCATGCTTTGTTTCTGAGCCAGTTCTAGAGTCATATTTTCCTCCATGAGTTCCTCGATTTTTTTTCTGTCCATGTCACGCTCCTTAAAAATTATTAACATGAACCTTTAAAATAGTCTGCCTCAAAATGCACAAAAATATAAAATTCAGTAGCCATTTGTGACGTTGCACTCCATATGCTTTATGTAAATATGCTTGGAATGTGAATATAATGTAACTGGAATATGCTTTATGCAAAAGGTCTCTTGTAAGGTATCATTACAAAGCTTATAAACTACTAAGTGTGTTCATCCTATTTGTATAAATGTATCATTCTTGTATCTGAAGCTAGAAATATGAAGTATTACTCTGAAATCCTATTGTAATTATGCAAAGTGTGGGCCATTAATGGTGGCTTGGAATCTTGATGGCTCCCATTAACTAGGACAATTGGTTGTAAATGGCTCTGTTTACTTGTAAGACTTCCTGTGTGTCAGACAATGAGTAATGAAGTCTCAAAGTACATGTGAACATGTCACATGATACTGTAATCCATATTAAACCTGGTGCTTTTCCATTTAGAAGGAAGGGTGGGAACCCAGAGAGACACAAAGGATTCCCGCCTTGTGCCAAAGATATAAAAGGGGGTGGAACAGAACAAAGTGGGCTGCCAGTCATGAGAACCCTAGTTACCACCTGAGCTGGAACTAACAAGAACTGTACCAGGGGAAAGGATTGGGCCCAGACTAAGAAGGAGTCTAGTCTGTGAAAGAAGCTTATTGGAACATTTCTGAGGATGAAATTTACCTCTATTCAGTTTCTTAAATGTATTAGTCTTAGACTTGCGTGTTTTGTTTTCTTTTGCTTGGTAACTTACTTTGTTCGGTCTGTTATTACTTGAAACCACTTAAATCCTACTTTTTATACTTAATAAAATCACTTTTGTTTATTAATTAACCCTGAGTAAGTGATTAATACCTGGGGGAGCAAACAGTTGTGCATATCTCTCTATCAGTGTTATAGAGAGCGGACAATTTATGAGTTACCCTATATAAGCTTTATACAGAGTAAAACAGATTAATTTGGGGTTTGGATCCCATTGGGAACTGGGTGTCTTGGTGCTGGAGATAGGTGACTTGCTGAGCAGTTTTGGTTAAAGTCTGCAGCTTTGGAGAAATGCACCAGACCTGGCTCAACGAGACAGGGTTTTGGAGTCCCAAGCTGGCAGTGGAAAACAAGCTCAGAGGTCATTCCAGCACATCAGGTGACAGTCCCAAGGGGGTCTCTGTGACCGAACCCATCACACAGTTATTTTACGGAGGTGGATTCTCCGGTCTACTAAGGCCACTTCTGGACTGATTACAATGGCTTCAAAGTGCCTGGAAGCAAATGATGGAAAAATTCCCCTGTACAGAGGAACTCTCTGTCAGCATTAAGCTTGTGGAGGTGGCTCTACTCACTCCTGTGCCAGTGCTCCACCCCCAGCTCCAAAGTAAAGGGAAGAAGGGTGTTTATTATTTTGGTAAGGCATACTAGTATTTTGGTAAGATAAATAAGAGAAATCACACATTAAAAAAAAACAAAAATAATGTTAATAGTTATACAAACATTATTTGTTTTTTTAAACTTAATATTGCATTGTCTGGATTAGAGCTGGTCAAAACACAGAAACTATTTTTGTGAAAATATTTTGAAAACTTTACTGGTTTTTGTCAACTTTCCAAATTTTAACCAATTCAATTTTGGATGAATATTCAACCAGATACCATCTTTATTTCAAAGAAGGTTTTAATTGTTATCACTGGTTCTATATTCCTGCTCAACAGACTCTATCCACTTAATTAAATACTGTGTAACTTTTAGGTAGGTTCTTCCCCTTTGGAATAGATGTCTCTTTATGCAGAACTGAAGCTATTGAAGAAAATAACATCTTGTTTGTGTGTCTGAAAATTGTAAGCTACTCAGGCCTTACTTTTTTCTTCCACTGAAACTTGAAGTCCTTCCATTATTAAAACTTTCAAATGCAAATTAAAAGCACAACAGTTATATTTTTCTTAAAAACACAGGTATGAGTGTCATCTCCTATTTAAATACTTACCATCTCCATATCATGTAGTTTAGCTTTTAATTGCAGATTTTCCTTTTCCAGTTCATGTAATTTATCAGAACGGGCTCGGGTCCCCTCTAGTTGATCTTCCAACATTGTCTTTGTTTCCAACAATACTTGATTGTCTTCTTTTAACTCCTTCAAGAATTAAACAGAAATCAAAGTTTTCTCATTCATACTAAACCTGATTTCAGCATATCTAGTTTTTAAAATATCAATGTAAGAATACAAAATGGATTTTAATGGTAAAACCAAAAACTTGTTTTATACTATTTTCTAGGGCTGTTGATTAATTGCAGTTAACTCACGCAATTACCTCAAAAAAATTAATCGCTGAACCAACAAGAGGGGATGCCATTTTAGATTTGGTTTTGCTGAGTAGTGAGGACCTCATAGAAGAAATTGTTGTAGGGGACAACCTTGGTTCGAGTAATCATGAGCTAAATGGAAGGATAAACAAAAATAGATGTGTGACTAGGATTTTTGATTTCAAAAATTTAAAAAAATTAAGGAAATTAGGGAAGTGGATTGGACTGAAGAACTTGTGGATCTAAAGGCGGAGGAGGCCTGGATTTAAGGATGTAGAAACAGTCAGAAGCCTGCATCCAAAGAAAGGGGAAAAAACTCATAGGCAGGAGCTGTAGACCAAGCTGGATGAGCAAACACCTCAGAGAGGTGATTAAGAAAAAGCAGAAAGCCTACAAGGAGTGGAAGAGAGGAGGGATCAGCAAGGAAAGCTACCTTATTGAGGTCAGAACATGTAAGGATAAAGCCAAAAGCCATGTAGAGTTTGACCTTGCAAAGGGAATTAAAACCAATAGTAAAAGGTTCTATAGCCATATAAATAAGAAGAAAACAAAGCAAGGAGAAGTGGGACCGCTAAACACTGAGGATGGAGTGGAGGTTAAGGATAATTTAGGCATGGCCCAATATCTAAACAAATGCTTTGCTTCAGTCTTTAATGAGGCTAATGAGGAGCTTAAGGATAATGGTAGGATAACAAATGGGAATGAGGATATGGAGGTAGATATTACCACATCCGAGGTAGAAGCCAAACTCGACCAGCTTAATGGGACTAAATCGGGGGTTCCAGATAATCTTCAAGAATATTAAAGGAACTGGCACATGAAATTGCAAGCCCATTTGGAAGAATTTTTAATGAATCTGTAAACTCAGGGGTTGTACTGTATGACTGGAGAATTGCTAACATAGTTCCTATTTTCAGGAAAGGAAAAAAAAGTGATCTGGGTAACTACAGGCCTGTTAGTTTGACATCAGTAGTATGCAAGGTCTTGGGAAAAAAATTTAAGGAGAAAGTAGTTAAGGACATTGAGGTCAATGGTAATTGGGGCAAAATACAACATGGTTTTACAAAAGGTAGATCGTGCCAAACCAACCTGATCTCCTTCTTTGAGAAGGTAACAGATTTTTTAGACAAAGGAAACGCAGTGGATCTAATTTACCTCGATTTCAGTAAGGCATTTGATATGGTTCCACATGGGGAATTATTAGCTAAATTGGAAAAGATGGGAATCAATATGAAAATTGAAAGGTGGATAAAGAACTGGTTAAAGGGGAGACTGCAACTCATACTGAAAGGTGAACTGTCAGGCTGGAAGGAGGTTACTAGTGGAGTTCCTCAGGGATCGGTTTTGGGACCAATCTTGTTTAATCTTTTTATTACTGACCTTGGCACAAAAAGTGGGAATGTGCTAATGAAGTTTGCGGATGACACAAAGCTGGAAGGTATTGCCAATACAGAGAGGGACCGGGATATCCTACAGCAAGATCTGGATGACCTTGTAAACTGGAGTAATAGTAATAGGATGAAATTTAATAGTGAAAAGTGCAAGGTCATGCATTTAGGGATTAATAACAAGAATTTTTGTTATAAACTGGGGATGCATCAGTTAGAAGTAACAGAGGAGGAGAAGGACCTCAGAGTATTCGTTGATCACAGGATGACTATGAGCCACCAATGTGATATGGCTGTGAAAAAAGCTAATGTAGTCTTGGGATGCATCAGGCAAGGTATTTCCAGTAGAGATAAGGAGGTGTTAGTACCGTTATACAAGTCACTGGTGAGACCTCATCTGGAATATTGTGTGCAGTTCTGGTCTCCCATGTTTAAGGATGAATTCAAACTGGAACAGGTACAGAGAACGGCTACTAGGAGGAATGGAAAACCTGTGCTTGGCTTGTTTAGCCTAACCGAAAGAAGACTGAGGGGAGATATGATTGCTCTCTATAAATATATCAGAGGGATAAATACCAGGGAGGGAGAGGAATTATTTAAGCTCAGTACCAATGTGGACACAAGAACAAATGGATATAAACTGGCCATCAGGAAGTTTAGACTTGAAATTAGACAAAGGTTTCTAACCATCAGAGGAGTGAAGTTCTGGAATAGCCCTCCAAGGGGAGCAGTGGAGGCAAAAGACATATCTGGCTTCAAGACTAAGCTTGATAAGTTTATGGAAGGGATGGGTATGATGGGATAGCCTAATTTTGGCAATTAATTGATCTTTGACTATTAGCGGTAAATATGCACAATGGCCTGTGATGGGACACTAGATAGGGTGGGATCTGAGTTACTACAGAGAATTCTTTCCTGGGTGTCTAGCTGGTGAGTCTTGCTCACATGCTCAGGTTTAGCTGATCGCCATATTTGGGGTCAGGAAGGAATTTTCCTCCAGGGGAGATTGGCAGAGGCCCTGGGGGGTTTTCGCCTTCCTCTGCAGCGTGGGGCATGGGTCACTTGCTGGAGGATTCTCTGCACCTTGAAGTCCTTAAACCACAAGTTGAGGACTTCAATAGTTCAGACGGTCAGACTAGAAGATCATAATGGTCCCTTCTGACCTTAAAGTCTATGAGTCTATGACTTGTAGGCTCTAAAGTTGTACATTGTTTTATTTTTGAATGCAGGTTTTTTTGGTATATAATTCTACATTTGTAAGTTCAACTTTCATGATAAAGAGCTTGCACCATAGTACTTGTATTAGGTGAACTGAAAAATGTTATTTATTTTGTTTTTTACAGTGCAAATATTTGTAATCAAAAATAAATATAAGTGAGCATTGTATACTTTGTATTCTGTGTTGTAATTGAAATCATTATATTTGAAAATGAAGAAAATATCAAAAATATTTAAATAAATGGTATTCTATGATTGTTTAACAGCACGATTAATTGTGATTAAGTTTTCTAATCGTGTGATTAATCGCGATTATTTTTTTAATCGCTTGAGAGCCCTACTATTTTCATAAAAAATACATTTACAGCTGCATGTTACACAACAAAATGTACGAGTGCTAAAAGTAACATCTGAAATATTAAAATCAGACCTCTATTATGATTGGATTTTCCTTGTAGAACATTGGAAATTAAGCCACTCTAGCTTAAGCAATTGTTATTCCTGTTAACTGAGTTGCACATTCAAAATACCACCAATATTTCATTCAACTGCAAACCACCTCTTTGCTCAGTAAAACACCTCTCCCTCTGCTTTGTGCCACCATTTAATAAATTATTTTAATATCAAATAGATCCCTCAAGTATTTGAGTTGAAGGAATTAGAGATCAAAGCATTAAAGAGTACTTTCTAATAAAGCATAATTACTTGTGTACGCAAATATATCCATTTCGCCTAGACCCATAATTACATGTCTAATACTGTTGAAAATGCAATAGCATGCTTAAGGGGTCCCAACAGCTTCAACTGATGCATATGTACTAGTAGTTTTCATATCCTTTAATGGCATCTGACAAAAATATTAAGGAACGTACAAGAACTCAGTTTTACTCATGCAAACCAAGAATATCTTTTTCAAATGTCAGCACAAGCCAGCTGCTATCTTTTAAACTGATCACTGAACAAAAAAATCTTGACTCTTCATATTCCTTACTTCACAAATGTTAAAAATTATTTTTGGATATTATTTTAGGTGCATAAATGACTAGTTTATTAACTACTGTCTCTATTCGGGCATACATGGACTCTTGAAATGGTTTCAGAGTTTGCAGCCTATAAATAAAAAAGTTATAAAAAGAGAAACAAAAAGGTGGGGGGGTGGGTCGGCGGCGTTTGTTTGTTTGAAACCAGCATTTTAGGAACATGCAAATTCCATCTGTTTAGCTACTTGGCCACTTTGTTATTTTCAGTTCTGCCTTCATCAAGTCTTTCATCATAAGGTTCTTGAAATCATTTATATACTATGGGTGAAATTCATCCCTTTCAGATGGCCCACATATGAGAGTCCTCTGCACCCCATGGAAAACGTACTATGTGCTCTAGTATCTCACTTTCAAATGCTCACCTTCAGATTAATTTTCATGACCAATTTCTTCAAAATTTTGTTTCATTATCATCTGCATGATTTAAACTCTATGCTCTCATTTTTGTGTGGAAATTTTTAGTTTCTATGCTTTTTGTGCAATTTGAACATATTTGGGGAAAAATAGCTTCTTGTTAATTAAAATATTTTCTGCAATCTAATGTTAAATTTTATTTTGCCCTTAATTTATGTGCTTCTGCAACACTTATTTCTATCGTTCTCCAAATCAGTTTCTCTATATTTTTAAATAATTTAATTTTTTTCTAGAGAGACAAGGCGGGTGAGGTAATATCTTTTATTGGACCAACTTCTGTTAGTGAGGGAGACAAGCTTTTGAGCTTACATAGTGTTCTTCTTCAGGTCTGGGAAAATAAGGGAAGGTCTACACGCTGCTGTTGCACATCTGGTGAAGACACTCAAGCTTCTGGGAGAGAGCTCACCCATTGGCTTAACATCTCCACCTCCATGAGAGGCAGTAGCTATGTTGGCAGGAGAGGCTGTCACGCCGACATATTGCTGTCTACAGGGGGGATTAATGTCGGTATAACTACATCGCTCAGGGTGTGGATTTTTCACACTAGTGAGCTATGTAGTTATATCAAAGTACTAGAGTGACCAGACATCCCGATTTTATCGGGACTGTCCTGATATTTGCTTGTTTGTCCCGCGTCCTGACCGATGTTCGGTCGGGACACTGGACAAACAAGCAATTTTGCCCTCCACTCTGGCTCACAGGTGGAGCCCGGAGGGGCTCTCGCCCGTCCCCACCCTCTCCCTCCCCCATTGGATCCCTCTCCAAATCTCCGCCCCCTCACTGCCCCATTGGAACCCTCCCCAAATCCCTGCTCTGGCTCCACCTCTTCCCCAACCACACGGTATTCCTCCTCCCTTCCAGGATTGCACATGGGCCATGGCCAGGGCCGGGAGCGCAGTGCGGAGGCTGCTCCAGCCCTGCAGCCCCCGGGGCAACACAGAGCAGGCAGGGCCTGGGCGAGGGGCAGAGACATGTGTGGGAAGGACATGCTCCTGCTGGAAGGGGCCGGGCCCGGCTGCCTGGTTCACCCCCTGCCCGGGTGGGTCCCCGAGCTCCCCACGGCTGAAGAGGGACTGCCCGGGGCTGCGGGTCAAGTGTTCCAGGCGGGGCGGAGTGGAGCAGCCTCTGCTGTAGGGCAGGTGCGACGGAGCCCGGGAGCGGCTGGGCCGGGAGCTGCAGGAGGGGCCTGGAGCACGGCTCAGCTGCACAGCTCGGAGCCCAGGCTGGGCCTGGGAGCGAGGGGATAGGGGAGCTGGGGGTGTATCGGGGGTCGGAGCCGAGAGTTGGGTGGAGACAGGGCTGTGCCACTGCTGCCTGGCGGTAGGGGTGCTCCGACTTTTTTTTTTTTTTTTGCTCCCCCCCCGTGTCCCGATATTTTATCTTTGTCATCTGGTCACCCCACAAAGTACACATGTAGTGTAGAACAAGCCTAACTTAAAGTATCACTACTAAACATAGGGGTTGAACAGAATGTTTAACATAAGTAGTTAACACATATTTCAAGGACCATTCAAAGGTAAGTGGCCCGTTAACACCCCTTCAGTCATAGAGAAGGAAGGGAAGGGGGGGGGAAAAACAGCTGGAGGGGTTGTTAGTGGGTTACATATCATTGTAATAAGCCATAAATCTCTAGTGTCTCTAGTCAGTCCATGATTTTTAGTATCTAGCAAATTTAAGCTCCCAGGATCGTCTTTTGAAAGTGTTGTGCAGGCTTCCTTTCAAGATGAGGACTGAGAGCTCAGATATAGAGTGATCTCTCTGGGAAAAGTGTTCACTCACAGGTGATAGGGTGTTTTTGTGTTTGATCATTTTCCTGTGATTGTCTGGTTTCACCCACATAATTGTTATAGGGGCATATAGTGCACTGGATGAAGTACACCATGTATTGTGATAGACATGGATCTTGAAAGGTGGGGTCGGGGGTTATGATCATTGTAGCAGTGGAGATATGTCTGCAGGTTTTGCATCTGTTGTTTTGCAGGGTATGGTGCTGCTGCTTTGAGTTGGTGTGTCCTGGTCTGTGGGGAGCCTGCTTTTGATGATGAACTTGGAGAAGTTGGATGGTTGTTTGAAGGAGGGTTCAGCAAAGATTTCTTTCAGAATGGGGTGCCCATTGAGTATGGGTTGTAGTTTTTGAATGATACCCTATATGGGTTTCAGTGTAGGGTGGTAGGTGACAACTACGGATGTGCAGTCGGAGGGGGCATTATTTCTGTATTGAAGTAGGTTCTCTCAGGGTATTTGTTTAGTCCATTCCATGATGTAATCTACTTCTCTGGTGGAATGACCATGTTTGGTGAAGGCAAGCCTGGGAGCTTAAATTCACAACTTTGCTAGACATTAAATATCGTGGACTGAATAGAGACACAGGATTTATGGCTTATTACAACAATCTGTTACCCACTAACAACCCTCCCCAACTGATTTTTTCTCCACTCCTCCCTTCCTTTCTTCCCTATAACTAGAGGGGTGTTAACAGGCCACTTCACTTTGAACGGTTCCTTGAAATGTGTGTTTGCTATTTATGCTAAATAATCTGTTCAAATCTTGTATTTAGCAGTGACACTTTGGTCATATCTCCAGTTAAAATACTGCATTGGCGCTGCATTTGTAGTGCTTTAATGAAGACCCTCTATACCGACAGAAGAGAGTTCTCCCATTAGCATAGTTCATCCACTTCCTTGAGAGGCAGTAGCTACAGCACTGTCTACTCCGGGGGCGGGGGAGGGGTGGCTAGGTCGATATAACTATGTTGCTATGGGGTGCAAAAAATCCACACCTCTGAATGATATAGTTATACCAATATAGGTCTGTAGTGTAGTCCAGACCTTTGAGTTAGTTTCCCAGACCTGAAGAAGAGTTCTACGTAAGCTCGAAAGCTTGTCTCTCTCACCAATAGAAGTTGGTTCAATAAAAGATATTAACTCACTCGCCTTTTCTCCATAATACACTGGGATCAATATGGCTACAACAATACTTCACTGTTCTCTTACATTTGAACCTAACTATATTTCATTTTGGTACACCCTATAATTCATACACACAAAATCAAGAAGTCAATTCCAACTTTTCAGCAAAGATTTAATAGCAGAGTACAACAGTGAGGTCTCGTATTACTAAGATTTCTCTACATTTACAAATTATATTACAGAAGATTTGCAAATATACTATAAAGCATTACAAAATATCAAAACTAATCTATACTTTTCAATTAAATGAATAAATACATTTCTTTCCCCAAGGATTTAAAGTTTCACATCAACAATGCATCAAATCCTTCCACCTCCTTATCCACATCTCTTTGTTTCGCATTCCACCATGTGTGGCAAGGCACCTTCTCGGTCTCACCAGCCTCAGCTGCTTTTAGCCGTGGTGAGACAGGCTTGGGTAAAACAGTCCCTCTTGGTTGCACAGGGGAAGTCCGTTCCTTCTCTCCACCAGTCTTTTGTGCTTGTTTTTCTCCCTTATGGGAGGGAATGCAGCCTCCCCTCCTGGTGAGGCTCGCTGTCTCACAGCTCCTAACCTACTGGCAGCGTGACGACTTCTCTATCTCCTCCTCTTCTCCCAATACGGGAGGGTTTAAAAAGGTCTCAGGCAGTCCTTAGTTGGAATCAGCTGATCCTAATTAACCTCAGGTAATTCCCTCTCAGCTGATCCTAATTGATTCTCTGGTAACCCTTTCTCAACTGAACCTGATTGACCCTCCTCAGTTGATAGGGAGGAGGACCTTTTAACCTTCTGGGACTGTCTTCTACCCTCCCCCCCAAAGTCCATTCTACCAATGTGGAATCTGAATGCCTTCCAGAGCTACAAATAATTACAGGCGTGACTATCATTTGTAATGCTGAGTTCTTCTCCACTCTGCTCTCCTCAGGAGGAAAGATTGCATGTACACAGTATGTTTTAAAAAAATATTATTTTTGCTGTGCACAATCCCACTGTGCCTGAGGAATGGAGTTATTCAGGGCAGTTGAGGTCACAGAGAGCAAGGTGGTTCTTTACATGTTCCAGGCCTAGCATATTTAATATCTTGAAAACAAGGTCAGAGACCTTAAACTTGATGTGGTCTTCTGCAGGTAGTGAAATATGGGATGATACGCTCTCAGTAACTGGTGTTGCTGAGGAAGCTAGCTGCTGTATTCTGCACAAATGCTGTTTTTTCCAGGCTAATGCTTTTATATCCAGGTAAACAGTGTTGCTGTAATCAAAAGGTGAAGTGAAAAAGGCATGTACTAACAAGGTGAAATCATCATCTACAAATATTAAGTCTCCTCGCCAGATGAAAACAGAACAACATAGGAATTGCCATACCTTATCCGAACAGTTTTGTCCTGTTTTTGACAGTAGCCAGCCAGATGCTTCAGAAGAAAAAACAACAATTCCCCATAGAAGTCCTTTATGCAATAATCTGCTTATTGGGACTTTTTTTTTCTACTCTCATCAATTAGTAGCTATCTTATGTTTTTAAATATGGTTTTTATATTCTTCAAAAATGTTTTATCCTATCTAATGTAACTGTGAATGTTCCAGTCTATATGAATGTCTAGTCCTTTTCTGAATCCTTCTAAGGTCTTGGCTTCAATGATATCTGACTATGTGTTCCATAACTTAATTATGAACTGCATACAAATATATTTTCTTTCATCGGTTTCAAATTTGTTATCTTGCAATTTCATTGATTCCCTCATTTCTCTATGAAAGGAAAGAGTAAAGAGTAGTATCAGACTGACTTTCTCTATATCATACATTATTTTACATATTTCTGTCATGTGACTTTTTATTTGATCCCTTTCTAAATTTAGTGTTCCTAATTTTTCCCAAATTTCTCTTTATATGGAAGTATTTTCATGTTTCTAATAATCTTTATCATCTGTCTGTAAAACCCCTTCTATTTTCTGTTATATCATTTTTCAAGTTGAGTGACTAGACTTAACACAGCTTTCAAGGTAAGGATGTCCCATCAGGTTATATAATGTCATTATAAAAGTTACAGTATTTTATATCGTATGTTACACAGAATAACACTTTTTTTTTTGACTGCTGCTTCATAATGAAGACAGGACATTAGTGAAATATCAAAATGAAACCTAAATCTTTTTCCAGAGTTAGTTTTCAACTTAGCAACATAGTTCAAATTATTCCTTCCAATAAATATTACCTTGCATTTATTTAATGTGATCTGCCAATTTGTCTAGTTTTGTTAGGTTCCTCTGAAGTTCCAAACAGACTTTTCTGATTTTGACTACCCTTAATAATTTTGCACCCTGTGCAAATTTTGTGACATCCCCATTCACCTGCCATTTCCAGATAAAGGTCCTGGTCTTAGTAAAGGTATCCTTTACTGTTTGGGCATCCCACTGTTTGCCATGTAGAAAATTGATTATTTATTCTTAGTTTGGTTTCTTTTTTGTCTCTTACCAATTTCTAATCCATGATAGAATTTGAAATGTCTCTTCAATTCTATCTCTGTGTCTTTCCCCATGTTTTATGCATGAAATACCCTCCTAATCCTTGTTCACCAGGCCACCTTCTTTTCCTCATTCAGATCATTCCTGAAAACTTCCTTCCCCCATGATGCCCAAAAGAAGTGAATGAAAAATTAAACTTAAAATAAATTTCAAGCTAACTCCCTCCTCTGTGTTTCCCATGTCTTCTTTATGTTTGCTTATAGACCCTGATCCTGCAAGTAGGTCTGCATAGATGGACCCAGTCACTAACAGAGAGTCTTGCCGACTTCAAATGAAACTCCATGTGGGTGGATGTTTGAACACTCATCTTGAAAACGACCATTTATCAGACAAGATAGAATAATATATTGCAGTGCAAGAACCTATCAAACTGCTTTAAAGTCTTCATTTTTTTCACGTTGTCAAAATAAAAAAAAAAGAGAAAGCAATATCAACGGGCAATACGTTTTTTTTTTTTTTTTACTAAAAAAACAACAAATTGTATGTGATTAAGAATTGTTTTAAATATACCTCAACTCTAGCCTTGTAGAATACAATATCATGTAGCCTCTCTTTGTATCGGCTGACTTCACTTTCAAGCTTGTCAACTCGGATTGCCTTCTCACGGAGTGCATCTAACTCATCACGGTACACTCTGGCAGAGCGAGCATCCGAAAGCAAATTCATGTTCTAGAAAATAAAAAATTAAATTACATGATAGGTAATCTGTGAGATGATGCATTGTTCTTCTCTTTTTCTATTTTTTCACAAACCTAGATGGATTGCCTAGTTAGAATATATAGACATAATATATTTACACAAATTACATGTCTAGATTTTGTTTCCTATCTAACACTAACGCTCTTGAAAGGAGGTTCAGTGAGTTTCAACACACTGTTCTTTCAAGTAGAACAAAGAAAAAATACTTCAATGTGATTAAATTCCTACCCGAAAGATCCATATTATTTGTCATTTCTTACATGAGCAACTTGAAAATGCTTTAAAGCAAGTATGGAAACTCTGAATCTTCATGTGTCTTAATTCTCAATTCAAACCAAAACTGTGATGGGGTGTATAGGAAGGCCCCCCACCACCATCTGGCCCTGTCTGTCATGCATGATAGGGAGGTGACCTTTAAAAGGGAGGACCTGGCAGTCAATGGGGGGAAAGGAGCAAGATTGCCCTAAATAGCAGATAGTATGCTGCAGAGGGAACTACTAAGCAGGAGATCTTCACCACAACCCTGAAGAGAGTACAGTGGACTACCAGGGTAAGACAGACAGGCGGAGCCTGCCACAGAGATCCAGCCAGATCAATTTCCCCAAACCTGTTACATTAAGACTGGTACCACCCCACCCCCTTTTGCTGGGACCTCAGGGAGGGACTATCCCTGAAGGTGTGGGTATTGGTGACTTTCATTTCAATCCACCAGCTGGAGAGACTTAAGCAGGGGTGCCATTTCAGATTTTGGTGGTGGGGGGGGGGCGCAACTTTAACTGTGATTCAAGGGACTACTTAGGCAACTGGAAACTCTAATTTTTTGCAGATAATAACTTAGAAATTAGCTGACAGAAGCACTGTATCTAATTCCTATATAAAGAAAGCCACATTTTAAGTGTATATGTAAGATTAGAACAACCAGCAGATAATACAGCAAGATATTGCCAATCCCAAACCTCGAGGTATCAGTTTTGAAGCCTTGACACAGATATCAGATACACATGTATGGATGTTAGCAGCATGGATCTATAACCAACAAATTTTGGCAGCCAAATTTTACAAATTGTTCAGATTGGTTTGGGTTTATGTTAACTGATGGGTTTATACAAATAGTTACAATAAATACAAAGGATTAAGTTAGAAGAATGTTTCTAGTGTGTTGCTGTGGATTAGTAAGAGTAAACATCACCACAATGAAATTCACAGATGCTACTGAAGTTTATGAGATTCTGCCATACCCTCAGAAATATTAGAGTAAGTACAACAGGAGATAAGAATACTTACCAGCTGGAAAAGAAGGAGATACAGCAGACAGCTGCAAAATAGCTGCTTGAGAGCAGCAGTTGAGGGGCAGCAGCTCCTCAAAAGGTATTCTGGGGAAAGGTCCTAGAAAAGTGCTGGCTCTGTGGATGAGGGGAAAGCAGTGGATGTGTTATTCCTTGACTTTAGCAAAGCTTTTGATACGGTCTCCCATAGTATTCTTGCCAGCAAATTAAAAAAGTATGGGCTGGATGAATGGACTATAAGTGGATAGAAAGCTGGCTAGATCGTCAGGCTCAATGGGTAGTGATCAATGGCTCCATGTCTAGTTGGCAGCTGGTATCAAGCGGAGTGCCCCAAGGGTCGGTCCTGGGGCCGGTTTTGTTCAATATCTTCATTAATGACCTGGAGGATGGCGTGGATTACACCCTCAGCAAGTTTGCAGATGACACTAAACTGGGAGGAGTGGGAGATACGCTGGAGGGTAGGGATAGGATACAGAGGGTCCTAGACAGATTAGAGGATTGGGCCAAAAGAAATCTGATGAGGTTCAACAAGGACAAGTGCAGAGTCCTGCATTTAGGAAGAAAGAATCCCATGCACTGGTACAGACTAGGGTCCAAATGGCTAGGCAGCAGTTTTGCAGAAAAGGACCTAGGGGTTTCGGTGGACGAGAAGCTGGATATGAGTCAATAGTGTACCCTTGTTACCAAGAAGGCTAATGGCATTTTGGGCTGTAGAAGTAGGAGCATTTCCAGCAGATTGAGGGACATGATCATTCCCCTCTATTCGGCATGAGTGAGGCCTCATCTGGAATACTGTGTCCAGTTTTGGGCCCCATACTACAAGAAGGATGTGGAAAAATTGGAAAGAGTCCAGCGGAGGGCTACAAAAATGATTAGGGGGCTGGAGCACATGATTTATGAGGAGAGGCTGAGGGAACTGGGATTATTTAGTCTGCAGAAGAGAAGAATGAGGGGGGATTTGAAAGCTACTTTCAACTACCTGAAAGGGGGTTCCAAAGAGGATGGATCTAGACTATTCTCAGTGGTACCAGACGATAGAACAAGGAGTAATGGTCTCAAGTTGCAGTGGGGGAGGTTTAGGTTGGATATTAGGAAAAAAAATTTCACTAGGAGGGGGTGAAGCACAGAATGGGTTTAATCTGTTTTGTTCAAGAATAGGGTTCGGCCATCAAAACGGCAAGTCCTCAATTGTTTGCTGAACATCCAGCGCAATCCCTGAGTTCTAGAGCCAAGAAACCCTTCTCATAGTAATAGCTTAGGCCATCCCCCTGGCCAAAGTGACCGCCATATTGAGGTCAGATTGTCTGGCCATCTTTGCCACTAAGGAGCCCTCAGCAACAAACTCCTGAAATTCATCCCGGGAGGTCTCAGGCAACTGCTTCTCAAACTTAGCCATAACTAACCAATTAAGAAAGTCATATTTGGTCAGCAGGGTTTGCCGATTTGTAACCCTCAGCTGAAGGGACGACAGGGTGTAGATCTGCTCTCCCTACCCTGTATCAAGGGAGGGTCAAAAGTCTCCACACCATCCCGCATGCCGGAGTTGGTACTGAGCTGGTCTGAGCTCTTAGGAGAGGCAGAAGAGTCACTTCAGAACCCGGAACATCCCCAGTTGCTTTTATGCAACCTCTTTCTTGGTACTGACGACATAGAATTACTTCTGTGCCTTTCTGGAGGTGACCCAGCCCCAGAACTGAGGGAAGCCGCTCTCTCTCCAAGCCCAAGGGTGATATGCGGCCTGAGGAAGGACTCGGAACCTGAGGAAGGGCTCTGTAGCAGGTCAGGAATCATGGGCTGCTCAAGCAGGTCTGCTTCAGGCAAAGGTCCCGCGCCACCTGAGTCCTCTTCTTGAACAAATGACAGATCGAGCAGCATTCCTTCAGGTGGGCTTCACCAAGTCAAAGCAGGCACTGCATGTGGGGGTCAGTGTTGGGCATCGCCCCACACGAAGGGCACTGCTTGAACCCTGCTGAGGGCATCACCGGGCGGGGGGGGGGCACTACCACTAAAAATAACGCCATACTAACTCTAAACTAACTAACTACTAATGATCAACTATATACACAACAACTAGACTAGAAAATATAAGTTCACAAGGTTGTGAAGCAATAACCACACAGAGCTCCAACTCCAGCTGATGGGCTGTAGCAATGAATTGAGGGGATCTGTCAAGGCTGCTTCCCCACTCTGAACTTTAGGGTACAAATGTGGGAGCCTGCATGAAAACTTCTAAGCTTAACTACCAGCTTAGATCTGGTCCGCTGCCACCACTCCCAAAGTGCTAATTCCCTTCCCTGGGTAGCCTTGAGAGACTCTTCACCAATTCCCTGGTGAATACAGATCCAAACCCCTTGGATCTTAAAACAAGGAGAAATTAACCATTCCCCCTCCTACCTCCCACCAACTCCTGGTGGATCAAGATCCAACCCCCTTGGATCTAAAAACAAGGAAAAATCAATCAGGTTCTTAAAAAGAAGGCTTTTAATTAAAGAAAAAGGTAAAAATCATCTCTGTAAAATCAGGATGGAAAATAACTTTACAGGGTAATCGAACTTAAAGAGTCCAGAGGAATCCCCTCTAGCCTTAGGTTCAACGTTACAGCAAACAGAGATAAACACTCTAGCAAAAAGGTACATTTACAAGTTGAGAAAACAAAGATAAAAACTTGCCTTGCTGTTTACTTACAAGTTGGAAATATGAGAGACTCGTTCAGAAAGATTTGGAGAACCTGGATTGATGTCTGGTCCCTCTCAGTCCCAAGAACGAACAACCCCCAAAACAAAGAGCACAATCCAAAGCCTTCCCCCCACCAAGATTTGAAAGTATCTTGTCCCCTTATTAGTCCTTTGGGTCAGGTGTCAGTCAGGTTACCTGAGTTTCTTAACCCTTTACAGGTAAAAGGATTTTGGAGTCTCTGGCCAGGAGGGATTTTATAGTACTGTACACAGGAGGGCTGTTACCCTTCCCTTTATAGTTATGACAGGGTCGGAGTGGCACCGCCTTATACAGCCAGGGAGGGGCGACAGCCATGAGGCATGTGCACTGCCCCTCTGTGGGTACTAGGCAAAAGACTGGCTCCAGCGCATGAGGCGTGCACACACCTACTTGGAATACATATCTGCATTTACTCAAAGAAGAATCTCTCTACTGATCACAATAGGAGGACCAAAGCTTTTCCATTTACGATGATATCTATGAATGACCTGAAATATGGTTTTATATATAGGCGTACTGAAGAATAATTGAAAAATGCCTTTGCACCCGTTGTCTATTAACAGGCATACACAAAATAGAGAATTAAAAATGAAGGTTACTGGAGCTTTTCAAGATACGCTCTGTACATTCATATTTCTGGGGTATTCTGGTGGTACAACATAGATGTGAGACTTTTGCACAGACCATTCATACAAGACCCATTAATATATAATAAGTGATCATTTTTGCAATTAAGACAAATTGGATAAAATCAATCAATTAATAAGTTATAAAAGTTCATATATATAGGTGCAATATTAATGCAACAAAACAAAAACACAAACAGCTGTATAAGCTGAAAAATGAAAATAATACTGTTATTGAGGATGGTCAAATTCTTAAAGTTATGTTGACTTTGTATAACAAATGTCCAAGATACACACCTCCTGCTGCAGTCTCTTTAGTTCAGCCTCCATCTGTTCAAGTTCTTGTTTACAATCCAGCAGCTGCTCAGTTTTTTCCTCCCTTGAATAAACAAAAAATGTAATTAAAATAATATAGTATTATACCATTATACCACTGAATCAGTGTCTTAATTGCCAATATTTAAATTACTGACAGTAGCTGGGCAACAATAACTACTTCTTGATATTACTCAAACTTTTCTTTATTTAATCCATAATTTCATGGGAGTGCGAGTTATGCATTGCAAATCAAAAGCTACAGCAAATTAATGTATGTTATAGAGAACACAATTTTTGAGGAATAAAGTGTTACTAACTTGTTTCATAATGGCTGTTCTTCGAGATGTGTTACATATGTCCATTCCACCTCAGGTGTATGCGTACCCAGTGCACTCTTGGAGATTTTTCCATCAGTGGCACCCATCAGGGCACTACATGTGCCCACTGCTGCCTCGGACTGCTGTGTGATGGTATAAAGGGCAGAAATGCCCTCAATCCTCCACAGTTCCTTCTTACCAGACAGACTCCAATATAAAGGAAAAGGAGGGTGGGTCTTGGAATGGAGATGTGCAACACCTCCAAAAGAAAACACTGTTACTAACCTTCCATAACCGTTGTTCTTCAAAATGTGTTGCTAATGTCCATTTCATGTTAGGTGTGTGTGTGCCATGTGCACCATTGCTGCAGATTATTCCCTTAGCAGTATCTGTAGGGGCCGGTGCTAGCACCCCTGGAACCCTGCGCTTATGCGCCGGTATAAGGGGTGCCACTGGCCCCGCACCCTCTCAGTTCCTTCTTGCTGGTAACTCTGACAGAGGGGAAGGAGGACAGGTCATGGAATGGACATGAGCAACACATTTTGAAGAACAACCATTACAGAACATTAGTAACAGTTCTTTCTTCTTCAAATGCTTGCTCATATTGATTCCATGCTAGGTGACTTCCAAGCAGTATCCCTGGTGGTGGACTCAGAGTTCATGGACGTGTCGACTGGAACACTGTTCTCCCAAAAGTGGCATCATCACTGGTCTGCTGGGTGATGGCATAATGGGACGTGAAGATATGAATTCATGACCATGTCGTGGCCCTGCAGATGTCCTGGATTGGAATCTGCACGAGGAATGCTGCTGACAAAGCCTGGGCCCTTGTAGAATGGGCTGTAACAATGGCCGGAGGCGGAACTTTCGCCTGCTCGTAGCACATCCTGATGCTGGCGGTTATCCAGGCTGAGATCCTCTGGGATGATACCAGCAAATCTTTTATCCTGTCCACCACCGCTATAAAGAGCCATGTCGCCTTGCGGAAGGGTTTAGTCCGTTCGATATAGAAGGTTAGTGCCCGCCTAACATCTAAGGTATGCAGCTGACGTTCCTCGTCCGATCTGTGAGGCTACGGAAACAAGACAGGAAGAAAAATGTCTTGGTTGTTATGGAACTGTGACACCACCATTGGCAGGAAGGACTGGGGGAGAGGGGTCCAGAGACAGTAGGACCTTCTCCTTGAAGAACACCGTATAAGGGGGTTCTGAAGTTTAGGCTCTAATTTCGGAGACCCTTCTGGCCAATGTAACTGTCACTAGGAAGGCCACCTTCCATGAGAAGAGCAGCAGCAAACAAGATGCCAACAGCTCAAAGTGGGGGTCCTGTGAGCCTTGACAGTACCAGATTCAAGTCCCATGGGGGAATTGGGATACAAAACTGAGGGTAGAGTCTTTCCAAGGCGTTAAGGAACCTGACTGTTATCTCATGCAAGAAGACTGATTTACCTTGGACCAGAAGGTGGAAGGCCGAGATGGCCACCAGGTGGACCTGGATTGACGATAGGGTCAGATAATTCAGGTGTAGTGAATAGTCCAAGATGGACTAGACGACTGATATGGGGAAAGACGCCGATCAGAGGTCCAACAAGTGAAGTGCTTCCACTTGGCAAAATAGGTTTCCCTGGTAGAGGGTTTTCCCCTACCCAGTAAGACTTGCTGGACCCACTCCGAGCAGGCCCGTTCCCAAGGGTTCAACCATGCAGCATCCAAGCCATCAGATGTGGGGACGCAAGGTTTGGGTGAAGCAACCAACCTTGGTTCTGCGAGATCAAGTCCGGGTGTAGCGGGAGCTGTAGTGGGGCTGCTACCAAAAAGTCCAGAAGCGTGCCGAACCAATCAAGATAACCCTCGCCTTGTCCTTTTTGTGATCTTTAAGAGGACCCTGTGGACCAAGGGTGTTGGGTAGGAAGGCGTATAGCAGTCCCCCAGCCCACAAGAGCAGGAAGGCATCAGACAGGGAGCCCTGACTGAGACCGCACATGGAGAAAAATTGCAGGCATCTCCTGTTCTGTCTGGAAGGGAACAGCTCCACCAGGGGAGTCCCCCATCTCTGGAAGATGGAGTTGACAACCAACGGGTGCAGGGACCACTCATAGTGAGAGGAGAAGGACCTGCTGAGGAGATCCACCAGTGCATTCCGTGTCCCCGGGAGGTGTGACACCTTGAGGTGAACGGCGTGTTCCACACAGAAGTCTCACAATCAAAGAGCCTCCTGACACAGGGCTGAAGAGCGAGCTCATCTTTGTTTGTTGATGTAGAACATCTTGGCCATACTGTTTGTCAAGATCTGTATCACTCTGCCTGATAGGTAGGGAAGGAACACCTAGCAGGCCAAGCATATCACCCTGACATTTATGTGAAGGGAAAGATCCTCCTGGGACCAGAGGCCCTGAGTACAGAGACTGCCGAGGTGGGCTCCCCACCTGAGGTCTGAAGCGTCTGAGACCAATGTCACCAACAGGAATCGGGCAGTGAAGGGGACTTCGTTCATCACCATCCGCGGTTCTGTCCAGCAAGTCAGTGATGCCAGAACATTCGATGGAATTGTGAGAACCAAGTCCAAGTGGTGTCTGCTGGGGGAGTAAACTGATGCCAGCCACATCTACAGAGGCCCGAGATGCAGCCATGCATACTGCACCACATAAGTACATGCTGCCATGTGGCCCAGCAGCTTGAGGCAGACCCACGCGGTCGTGAACAGATGGCCTTGATGTGGGCAATGACTTCTGACATCGCTTGTGTCAAGGCTGTATCCCCACTTTGAACTTTAGGGTACAAGTGTGGGGGCCTGCATGAAGACTTCTAAGCTTAACTACCAGCTTAGTTCTGGTCCGCTCCCACCATTCTCAAAAACTAATTCCCTTCCCTGGGTAGCCTTGAGAAACCTTTCACCAATTCCCTGGTGAATACAGATCCAAACCCCTTGGATCTTAAAACAAGGAGAAATTAACCATTCCCCTCCTTCCTCCCACCAACTCCTGGTGAATACAGATCCAACCCCCTTGGATCTAAAACAAGGAAAAATCAATCAGGTTCTTAAAAAGAAGGCTTTTAATTAAAGAAAAAGGTAAAAATCATCTCTGTAAAATCAGTATGGAAAATAACTTTACAGGGTAATCAAACTTAAAGAGCTCAGAGGACCTCCCTCTAGCCTCAGGTTCAAAGTATAGCAAACAAAGATAAACACTCTAGTAAAAGGTACATTTACAAGTTGAGAAAACAAAGTAAAACTAAGACGCCTTGCCTGGCTTTTTACTTACAAGTTTGAAATATGAGAGACTTGTGTAGAAAGATGGGGAGAACCTGGATTGATGTCTGATCCCTCTCAGTTCCAAGAGCGAACGAACTCCCAAACAAAGAGCACAAACAAAAGCCCTTCCCCCCCCCGCAAGATTTGAAAGTATCTTGTCCCCTTATTGGTCCTTTGGGTCAGGTGTCAGCCAGGTTACCCGAGCTTCTTAACCCTTTACAGGTAAAAGGATTTTGGAGTCTCTGGCCAGGAGGGATTTTATAGTACTGTACACAGGACAGCTGTTACCCTTCCCTTTACAGTTATGATGGCTTGGAACCAGGTCTCCGGCAAATAGGCTCTGGCCTGAGTAGAGTTGAGCGCCGTTCCTATAAACTCTCTTTTCTGAACTGGGATCAGAGTTAATTTCTGCTTGTTCATAAGCAGACCCAGCTCTCGATGGGTGGCCTGTACTATGCTAACGCTGTAATGCACCTGAGCTCGTGAACTGCCTTTGACTAGCCAGTTGTAAAGAAATGGATAGATCTGCACGCCTCGACGTCTCAGGTAAACTGCCACCACTGCCATGTACTTTGTGAAAACCACTGGGGTTGACAAGAGACCGAAGGGGAGTGCAGTGAATTGATAGTGGCTCAGTATCACCATGAACTGGAGGAATCTCCTGTGCCCACAGAAGATTGAGATGTGGAAATAAGCATGTTTTAAATTGAGGGTGGCATACCAGTCTCCCGGATCCAGGGTGGGAATGATGGAGGCCAGAGAGACCATGCAGACCTTCAACTTTTTGAGATATTTATTGAGTCGACGCAGGTCTAGGATGGGCCTGATGCCCCCTTTGGTCTTTGGGATTAGGAAATATCGGGAGTAAAAACCCCTTCCTCCTCAGATCTCGAGGAACTTCCTCTATGGCCCCCCCAAAGCAGGAGGGCTTCCACCTCCTGGACAAGGAGCTGCTTGTGAGAAGGGTCGCTGAAGAGGGATGGGACTGGGAGGTGTGATGGGGAGGATGGATGAAAACTGCCACAGTGTTGAGCACCGAATGGTCCAAGGTTATTTGTTACCATGCAGTACGGAAAGGAAACAAGTGGTCCAAAACCAAAAGAGGGCATGGATCCTGGGTCAAGTCTGATATGCCGTTCTCGGGCACACTCTGAAAAGGCCTGCCTTGAGCGACCACGGTATCTTCCTGAGCCCAACTGGGGAACCAAAGACAACTGAGTGGGCTATCAGTGCTTATATCCTCTCCCTTTTTTTCTTATAGGGCTTGTGTCTGGGATGACCTGAGAACCGGGGAGGCAGCTGCAGCCGGCGTGTCTTCTGGAGGCCAAAGCCGTGTACAGGCCCAAAAAGTGCGGAGTGGCCCTAAAGTCCTTCAGGCCATGCAGCTTAGTGTCCGTCTGCTCCAAGAAAAAGGGGAGGTCTTGGACCGACTGCTGCACCTTGTGAGAGACCCGATGACTGCAGCCACAAACTGTGACACATAAGACACCGCCCATGCCATTGACCCTGGCTGCCGAATCTAAGGCAGCCTGAAGTGAGGCTCTGGCCACTGATTTGCCTTCCTCCAGGATGGCCAAGAATTCCTGGCTTGACTCCCGAGGCAGGGAGTCTTTAAACTCCCCTGCAATGCCTGCGGGTTGGAGAAACAAAGTTGTAGGCTAGCTGTCGAATACACCTTTCTACTAAACAAATCGAGCCTCTCTGCAGCCTTACTTTTAGGGGTCACACTCGCTTGTCCCTGTCTATCCCGCTCATTTGCAGCCGAAACCATCAGGGACCCAGTGGAGGGTGAGAATACATGTATTCAAACACCTTGACCAGGACATAATATTTCTTCTCTGCCCTTTTCGAGGTTGTGGGCAGGGAACATTGGGTCTGCCACAGTGCCCTAACCAGTTTCAGCACCCCTTCATTTACTGGTAGGGCCACTTGCAGGAGGCCACTGCAGTCAAAATGTCAAACAGGCTGTCCGCGGGTTCCTTGAGCTCCTCTACCTCTAGCTTCAAGTTTGCGGTGACTCTCTTGAGGAGTTCCTGGTTAGCCCTGAAGTCATCCAATGACAATAGGTTGGCAGGCCCCGTGACTGCCTCGTCTGGGGATGATAAGGAAGAGGCCACCACCGTAGGAAGGGCTGGTTCCTCCTCCAAAGCCGAGGCTGCCTCCTCTGGGACTGCTGGGGTCTCGGTACTGGGATCGGAGTCCAAATTGGGGTCAGGGTTCACCTCTCGGAGACCACCAAGAATGACAGTGAGGAGTAAGGTCCCGGCATCGGAGGGAAGCCCTATGGGTTCCAATATTGCCAGTGTACTCGCCACTGCTCCAGTGGCCAAGCATCCACAGATTGTCCTGCATCAAAATCCAGCATGTAATGCTGATGCCGGTGCCTCCTCAGGGGAGGGATGGATTTGTCCCCAGACTCCAACAAGGATTCCTCTATCGGAGATCATGGTGGAGCCATTGCCATGTCCCCCTATCAGCTGTGATGGGGAGCTGGGGAACAACACTGGGTCGGAGGCCAGTGCCGTGAAGCCAGTGACTGGGAAGCTGGTGATTGGTGCCACGAAGGTGGAGATCAATGTTGCGAAGCAGGAGACTTGCGTCACGTTGGAGACCACTAAGGTGGGCCCACGGAGGGTTTCCCTCTGGAGGGGGCCATCTTCGATGCTTCCGAGGGAGTCACTAAGGTTCTTGGGGCATAAGCATCAATGGAAGAGACATTAAGTGCCTTGCCGCCTGGAAAGTCTCTGGTGTTGATGGGGCTTGTAGATGGAGGATGCCCTGATCGCTCCCAGGAATCGGTGGTGGATCCCGGACTGGGCTCAGTGCCCTAGTGGTGTTGCCGTTTCCAACCATGGCTCTGGAGAGGACGAGTGGCTCAGCGCGGTTCTCACCTCATCAACCGTCCCCCGCCTATCCCTCTGTGGCACTGGGGAGCGCCCTTTTTGGCACGCTGTTTTTTGTGCCTCTTCCTTGGCACAGGGGATGGACAGCAGTGTCAGGAAGGGCACAGTGCCGGGGGAGCACTCCGCACTGAGGCCGATATGCTCGGCACCAAATTGGAGTGGCACAGTTCCAAGGCCGGTCTAAGTGCCGCTTCCATTAACAGGGCCTTCAAACAAATGTCCTGTCCTTAAGTGTGTGACCTGAAGCTCTTTCAGATCTTGTACCTGTCCTTGATGTGAGCTTCCCTAAGGCACTTTAAGCAGCTCATATGCAGGTCGCTTGCTGGCATGGCAGGCAGTGCTATAGGTAACTACTAACACTGAACTATATACAAAGAACAAGGACGCTTGCAATCGCAAGAGACGTTCCAGCAACCATCACGAGCAGTAAGAAAGAACTGAGAGGACACAAGGCCAGCGGCGCCCTTTATACAAGCACATAAGTGTGGGACTCCACAAGGGGCTAGGACCGGCCCCTACAGATACCGCTAAGGGAAAAATCTCCAGCAACAGTGCACATGGCATGCACACACCAAACATGGAATCAATACGAGCAAGCACCCGAAGTAGAATCTAAGAGGTGGTTGCGGCCAGAAATGCTTCCTGGAAGCCAGGGATGTATACAGGCCCAGGGAGTGCCAAGTGGCCCTCAAATCCTTGAGGCCATGCAGCCTGGCGTCTGTCTGTTCAGATAACAATGCATTTCCCTCAAAGAGGTGGTCATGGACAGACTGTTGAACCTCTTGGGAGAGGCCCAACAATTGCAACCACAAACAACACTTCATTGCCACTATCGCCACTGGTCTGGCTGCTGAATCAGCCACATCTAGGGCTGCCTGGAGGGAGGCTCTGGACCCAGTTTTACCCTCCTCCAGGATGGCCCAGAACTCCTGCCTCGACTCTTGTGGCAGGGAGTCTTACATTGGGCCACCGAGTCCCACAAATTAAAATCATATTTCCCCAACAAGGCCTATTGGTTTAATATGCAGAGTTGGAGGCTGCCTCTTGAATAAACTTTCCTCCCGAATAAGTCCAGTCGTTTAGCCTCCTTATTTTTCATGATGGCACTGGGTTGGCCTTGCCTGTCCCTCTCATTTGCAGCTGACACCATCAGGGATCCAGGAAGTGAGTGGGAATATAAGTACTCAAACCCTGACGCCCGACGTGCTTTTTCTTCACTGTTTTTGACAAGGGAGGATAGGGTCAGCCTAAAGGTCTTAACTGGACCCAACACTGCTTTGTTGGGAAGGGCCTTCCTAGAGGAGGTAGCAGTGGCCAAAATGTCCACTAGGCTATGATTAGACTCTTTCATGTTTCTTGTGCCTCCTCCTAGTCACTGGAGAAGGCAAGTGGTGCCAGGCAGTGCATGATGCCAGAGGTGCACTTCACACTGAAATTGAAGTACTTGGCGTAGAGCCTTCAGTCAATGTCTCTGTCTTTTTAAATCCTTGGCCTGAAGCCCCTACAGATCCTGTACTTATCTTTCATGTGAGCTTCCCCAAGACATTTCAGACAAGCTGAATGCAGATCGCTCACTGGCATGGGTTTGCCAGAGGTGGAGCACGGCTTGAAACTCAGAGACTGGGGCATGCCCAGTCCCTGGAATGAAGTCTCACAAAGGCTGGGACAACTACCTACACTAAAACACTAACTATTTTAACTAGCTAACAAGAGAAAACTATATACAATTGAGAAAGTCCGAACCACTAGGGTAAGAAAGCCTTGCAAGAGCAAGAGACCGATCTAGCAACCATCATGAGCGGTAAGAAGGAACTGAGAGGATGTGGGACTGGTGGCACCCCTTATACTGGCACATGAGTGTGGTACTTCGGGGGCATTAGAGCTCGCCCTATGGATACCACTAAAGGAAAAATCTCCGGCAACTGTGCATACAGGTGCACACAAACATAGCATGGAATCGACATAAGCAAGCACTCGAACAACAACAGGTACAAGTTAGTAACAGTTTCTTCCGAATAACTGCACATGTTCATTCCACTTCAGGTGAACTCACAAGCTATATGATCTGGAGGTGGGATTGGAGTCTGCCTGAATGACTGAAGGACTGCTCATCCAAATCTGGCATCATTTCTAGATTGCTGAGAGATGGCATAATGTGAGGCAAAGATATGCACTGGAAATCAAGTTGCAGCTGTACAAATGTCAAGAATAAGTTCCTGGGCTATTAAGCCTCCAAGAGTTGCGTAACATCTTGTTGAATGCATTAGTATCCTGTTTGGAGGAGTTACTAGCCATGCTGTAGCACAAATGTACGAAAGAAGAGATCCACAATGAAATTCTCTGAGAAGAGACCTGAAGTCCCTTCATCCTGGCTGCAAATACCATGAATAACTGTGAAGATTATCTAAACACTTTATTCCTAACCAAGTAAAACGCTAATGCTCTCTTAACATCTAATGTATACAGTCTTTCCTCATCCTTATGAGCAAGAGATTTCGGGAAGAATGTTGGTAAATATATTGCCTGACTGATGTGAAAGTGAGACATCACTTTGGTGAGAAACTTTGGATGGGGGGTAAGTTTACTTTGTCCTTGCAGAAGACTGTATATGAAGGTCCAGACACTAGATCATGTAATTTACCCACTCTCCTGGCCAACTGATTACCACCAAAAGACTACCTTCATCGAGATATGGAGTCATGAACAGGTAGCTGCTAACAGGGAGGATCTATTAGCTTTGCTAATACCAGATTTAAATCCCCCAAGGGGGAATAGAATCCAATTCAGATCCTTCAAAAACCTGACTGACAAAGGATTGGAAAAAAGGGAGTGAATACAACCTGGAGGATAGAAAGTAGAGATAGCTGCTAGGTGGACCCTGATGGAACTAATGGCCAGACATTGCTGCTTCTGGTATAACAACCAGCACAGCACATGAATTGCTGTAGACCAGGGAAACTTCTTTCTGTTGGGGCCAAACACAGAATCTCTTCCACTTGGCCAAGTGAGTATGCCTAGAGGGTTTTCTACTATTCAACAGCACATCTTGTACCCCCTTTGAACAGATCTCCTTCTGAGGTGTCAACCACAGAGCATCCACGTTGTCAGGTGAAGGAGCTCTTGGTTGCAATGGAGGAAGATACCATGGGTCCCATGAGATCAGGTCAAGGTCCAGTGGTAGCGTGAAAGAACCGTGTCTGAGAGGCTCCACAGAGTGGAAAAAGGACAATTACCTGTTACGTAACTGGCGTTCTTCGAAATATGTTGCTCAGGTGTATTCCACAGTAGGTGTGCGTGCTTGCCATGTGCACCGGTGCCGGAAGTTTTTCCCTTCGCAGTACCCGTAGTGGGGGAGCCCCGCTGCGACCCCTGGAGTGGCGCTTCTATATCACGCCATAAAGGGGGCTGCGCACTCCCCCCACACTCAATTCCTTCTTGCCAGACAACTCCGACAGAGGGGAAGGAGGGCGGGATGTGGAATACACCTGAGCAACACATCTCGAAGAACGCCAGTTACGGAACAGGTAACTGTCCTTTCTTCTTCGAGTGATTACTCATGTGTATTCCACAGTAGGTGACTCCAAGCTATACCTGATGGAGATGGGTAGGAGTTTAAGGGTTACCAGGGCGGAGTATCGCCCTACCAAACCCGGCGTCATCCCGCGTTTGGGAGACGATCGCATAGTGCGATGAAAAGGTGTGGACAGAGGACCATGTAGCAGCCCTACAGATGTCCTGAATAGGGACATGAGCCACGTAGGCAGCCAACGAGGCCTGAGCGCTCATCGAATGAGCCTTCACTATAAGAGGCGGGGGAAACCCTGCCAGGTCGTAACATATGCGTATGCACGAGGTGATCCAGCGGGAAATCCCTGGGTGGAAACCGGCTGCCCCTCATGTGCTCAGCCGATGCAATGAAAAGCTGAGGGGATTTCCGGAATTGCCTGGTTCGGTCTAGGTAAAAAGCCAGCGCTCTACGCACATCTAGCATGTGCAGGCGTTGTTCCTCATTGGAGGAATGGGGCTTAGGACAGAGAACTGGGAGGAAAATGTCCTGATCAATATGAAAAGCTGAGACTACCTTCAGCAGAAAAGCTGGGTGCGGACAGAGCTGGACCTTATCCCTATGGAAGACTGTATATGGGGGTTCAGAGGTCAGGGCCCTAAGCTCTGAGACCCGGCGGGCTGAGGTGATAGCCACCAGGAATGCCACTTTCCATGATAAGTGGGACCAGGAACACGTGGCCAAGGGCTCAAAGGGGGGGCCCGTGAGGCGGGAGAGCACTAGGTTCAGGTCCCAGAGCGGGACCGGGGGTCTGGCGTAAGGGAATGCCCGATCCAACCCTTTTAAAAACCGGGATGTCATGTGATGGGAAAACACCAAGTGACCATGCACCGGGGGGTGGAAAGCCAAAATGTCTGCAAGGTGTACCCTGACCGAGGAGGGCGCCAGCCCTTGGGTCCTAAGGGACAGGAGGTAATCGAGGATGAGCTGGAGAGATGCAGAGGAGGGGGAGGAGCCCCTCTCCCTCGCCCACGTGGAGAACCGATACCATTTGGCCAGGTAGGTTCATTGTGTGGACGGTTTCCTGCTCTCAAGCAGAACCTGTCTAACATCCTCAGAACACCTCCCCTCCTCCTCGTTTAACCATGGAGCAGCCAGGCTGTCAAGTGAAGCGCGGCCAGATTGGGGTGGAGGAGACATCCTCCCTCCTGGGAGAGGAGGTCTAGTCGAAGTGGCAGCCTGCGCGGGGGGTCCACTAAAAGTTGCAGGAGGGTCCCGTACCAATGTTGACGGGCCCAATCCGGGTCTATCAGGATAACCCACGTTCTGTCTGCCTTCACCTTCTGTAGGACATTGCCTATCAGGGGGAAGGGCAGGAAGGTGTAGAACAGGTGGCCCGACCATGGAATTAGGAACGCGTCCGATATCGCCCCTTCGCCCTCTCCCGCCCTGGAGCAGAATCGAGGGCAGAGGTGATTCTGGACGGTGGCAAAAAGATCTACCTGAGAAGTGCCCCACTCCAGGAAGAGCCTCTTGGCCACCTCCCTGTGTAGAGACCACTCGTGCTGTTGGGAGAAAACTCTGCTTAAGCGATCCGTGAGCGTATTGCGCTTGCCGGGCAGGTGAAAAACCCTCAAAAGGATATTGTGAGCTATACAGAACTCCCACAGGTGCCGGGCTTCCTGGCACAAGGCCACGGAACACGTGTCCCCTGGCCTGTTGATATAATACATCGCGGTCGTATTGTCCGTGAGGACTCTGACCACCTTTCCCCCAGGTGCCGGCTGAAAGCCACACACACCAGGCGTACTGCCCTGAGCTCCTTGACATTTATGTGCAGGGACAATTACAGAGGTGACCATCTGCCCTGGGTTTTGAAGCTCCTCACATGGGCTCCCCAGCCCAGGTCCGAGGCGTCCAACACCAGATCTAGTGAGGGAGGGGTCTCCCGGAAGGGGATACCATGAAGCATATTGCTCGGGAGGAACCACCATTGCAGGTCAGCCACTACATTGGGTGGCAATGTGATGACCTAGTCCAGGCCATCCCTGGCCTGGGAGTACTAGGAGGCCAGCCAGAGTTGGAGAGGCCTCATCGTGAGCCTGTCATGTTGCACCACTGAGGTGCATGCTGCCATATGGCCTAGGACTTGAAGGAACACCCAGGCCGTCATCACAGGGAAGGCCGTGACCAAGGCGATGAGACCTTTGAGCGTCTCGAACCTGTCCCGGGGGAGGGAGGCTGTGGCCCCCACCGAGTCTAGCAGCACCCCTATAAAGTGTATGCGCTGAACTGGGACTAATGTGGACTTGTCCTCGTTTACCACTAGGCCTAGACTCGTGCAGGTATCGAGCAAGAATTTCATCTGCGCCTGCACCTGGGACCAAGACCTGCCCTTGAGCTACGAATCATCCAGGTAGGGGAAGATCTGCAACCCGTTCCTCCTGAGGTGGGCTGCCACTACCGCCATGCATTTGGTAAAAACCCTAGGGGCCGTGGAAAGTCCAAAGGGAAGGACCGTAAACTGATAGTGGTCTCTCCCTACTAGGAAGCGGAGGAAGCGCCTCTAGCCCTCGAAAATATGGATATGGAAGTACGCATCCTGGAGGTCCAAGGCTGCGAACCAATCCCCCAAGTCTAGGGACGGAACAATAGAGGCCAGGGACACCATACGGAATTTGCAGCGGACCAGAAACTGGTTGAGATTCCGCAGGTCGAGGATGGGCCTGAGCCCGCCTTTCACCTTCGGGATCAGGAAATACCAGGAGTAAAACCCTTTGCCCTGGAATTCGTGAGGTACCCTCTCCACTGCGCCCAGGGTGAGGAGATGCGTCACCTCCTGATTTAGAAGGAAGGCGTGCTCCGGGTCTCTGGGGACATCGCGGGACAGGAGATGGGGGGGGGGTGAATCCAGCATGTATCCCTGGGAGATGGTTCTGAGGACCCTCTGGTCCGACGTTATACGGGACCATTGCACTCGGAAGGCAGATAAACGGTTGCCAAAAACCAACTTTATTAACTGGGGGGCTTCCCTGGCAACAGGCCCGGTGGCCCCCCGCAAAGAATCAAAAACGCCTCTTCCCCTGCCTCTTGCCCTTTGAGGGGCCGGGGCGTGGGGCCGAACAGGACTGGCGTTGTGACCTGTGCCTCTGGTCCCTAGGCCTCTTAGGCGGGGGCTCATATCTGCCCCTTACGGGGGGAGCCGAGGGCTGCGGCCTGGGTTTGTCCTTGGCTGGTGGGACATACAGGCCGAGAGTCTGTAGGGTGGTGCGGGAGTCCTTCATCCCGTGCAGACGAGTGTCCGTTTGGTCCGCAAACAGGGCCTTTCCGTCAAAGGGACCGGGATTCCGCGGACAGCCCCGACAGAGAGAGCCACGACGCCCATCGCATGGAGATAGCCGAGGCCATCGAATGAGCCGCTGTCGGCCGCGTCCGACACCGCCTGGAGCGCCGCTTTCGCCACTGCCGCACCTTCGTCGACTAGAACCTTGAATTGCTTCCTGTCCTTTTCTTGGAGGGAAAGCTCAAATTTCGGCAGAGACCCCTAGAAGTTAAAATCATACCTGCTCAGGAGTGCTTGATGGTTTGCCACCCTGAGCTGGAAACTCGCAGAAGAATAAACTTTTTTCCCCAAAAGTGTCTAGTCTCCTGGCGCCTTTATTGTTGGGGGTGGGTGCGGGCTGACCGTGTCTTTCACGGTGGTTGACGGACTCCACGACCAGTGAGTTCGGGGCAGGATGAGTGTACAAGTACTCATGCCCCTTCGTTGGCATGAAATACTTCTGCTCTATCTTCTTAGAAATGGGCGGGAGAGAGGCAGGGGTTTGCCAGAGCCCGACAGAAATATTGGCTACACTTTGGTGAAGCGGCAGGGCCACATGGCCCGGTGCCAAGGAGGACAGGACATTAAACAAAGTGTCTGACGGTTCCTCCATCTCCTCAGCCTGGAGCTGGAAATTTGCAGCTACGCGTCGCAGAAGCTCCCAATGAGCCTTAAAATCCTCCTGAGAAGGAGGGGGCGGTGCTGCTATGGACTCGTCCGGTGCTGATGAGACGACCGGTACCATCCCTAGGGTGTCAGGTGGTACCGTCGGGTCGCACTCCGCGTCTGGGTCAGGGCACGGTGCCGGTGGTTCGGTACCCAAGCACTGCTCTCGGTGCCGAGATGGGGACGCCGAGTGGACCTGGGACGCCCCAGCAACTGAATGGGGCCTCACCGGTGCGGGCGCTTGGGGTCCCGGTGCCCACTGGCACCACTGTCCTTGCCAGGGCGCCCCTTGCCATTGAGCCATCTGAGGTCCTAGCAGAGCTGCTTGCTCTTGAGGGACGATGCAGCACGGGGAGGGAGGGCTGGGGCCCGAGGCCGAAGCTACCGAGGAGCGCACGGTGCCATACGATGTCGGCTCCGACATGTTGGCTCCAATCGCGGGATTTGGACCTCGACAACGAGGAGATGTACACATTGGAGGAGCTATGTATGGAATCCCTTCAGCGACCGTGGCTACGACGCCTCAGTGCTGGTGCCGGTCGGGATGCACTCCGAGTATGGTGCGCGCCATGGTACGAGTGGTGGTGCCGATGGCGTCGAAACCTGCTATCACTCTGAGTGGAAGAGGAGCGTCGATGCTTTCTGTCCCGGCGCCTACAACCCCTCTGGGCAGAGGAAGATTCCGGAGACTCGCTCTCAGGCGACCCAGTCAACAGAGTGTAGATCTACCGCGGGCTACAGGAAGGCCCCGCATATCGAGCCAGGACCTCAACCTCCAACCTGGCAGGGGAGGGCTGGTGAGTGCCCTGAATTGGCACTTGAGATCCTGAATCGGCACTTGGGCCAGGAAGGCTGCTAACAAACCCCACTCCCTAGTCGAGTGGGTAAACATAGTTGCCAGTGGAGGTACCTTCACCAGGTCATAGCAGTAATAGATGCAGGCCATGATCCAGACTGAGCAGACACTGGGTGACCTTTCATTTTGTCCGCCACCGCAACGAACAACTGCGTTGACTTGTGAAACGGCTTAGTCCTGTCCATGTAGAAGGCTAGCGCCCGCCTGACATCCAGGGCATTCAGTTTGTGCTCCTCTTCTGATTTTTGAGGCTTCGGAAAGAAAACCGGTAAGTATATGTCTTGGCTGGTATGAAACTGTGAAACTACCTTGGGCAGGAATGCTGGGTGCAGCCACAGCTGGACCTTGTTCTTGTAGAACACAGTATAGAGCCTCTTTGAAGTAAGCACCCTGATCTCAGAGACCCAATCGGTGGACATTATTGCGATCAGGAAAGAAACTTTCCAGGACAGGAGGAGAGGGGAGCAGGAAGCTAGAGGCTTGAAGGGAGGACCTATAAGCCATGACAACATGAAGTTCAGGTCCCAGGAAGGGGCAGGATCCCTGACATATTGGTGTAGCCCTGAGATACAATCTCTAGCACCCTGACTTGTGGGTAGAATTGCATAGTGTAGACCCAAGATACAATCTCTAGCACCCAATACTCTGGGATGATCTGCAATCAGGCCAAACAGTAGGGATGAAGACAGTTGAGGAAAGAACGAGGTGAGTTGGGAGCTGACTGGGGTGTCGCTCTCGAACGTACCCTCAAAAGATATGCTTCTGGCCCCCATGACCCTTCAATGGGCCAGGTTGCGCAGGGGAGAGGGCGGCAATGACTAACACTCATGTCTCTCTCCCTTCTCCTTGCAGGCCCGTCACGGCTTCCAAGGCCTTGCTGGCGGGGGCAGCTAGAACTGCTTCCTCACCGATTGCAGTGTATGCAGACCCAGCGAGCGAAGAGTGGCCCGAGTGTCCTTCAGTCTGTGCAGCCTCGCGTCAGTCTGCTTGGCAAAGACACCATTCCCATCAAAGGGAAGATCCTGGATCGAGGTCTTCATTTCCTGGGACAGGCCAGTGGTCTGAAACCAGGAGCTGCGCCTCATGACCACCGCCGACGGGACCACCCTAGCTGCTGAATCGGCTGCATCCCACGCCATACCTTTATCCACCAGGACCCCAAATTCCTGGGCCGAGTCCTGGGGCAGGGAGTCCTTGAACTTATGGAACGAGTCCCATAAGTTGAAGTTGTACCTCCCCAAGAGAGCCTGGTGGTAAGCCACCTGGAACTGAAAGCTGGCCCTTGACTAAATCTTTCTTCCAAGAAAGTCCATTCTCTTGGCCTCCTTATTTTTGGGGGTCGAACTGGTTTGCCCTGTCTGTCCTTCTCATTAGCCACTGAGATGACAAGCGAGCCCAGAGGAGGATGGGTATTCAAATATTCAAAACCCTGGCCAGGACTAAATATTTCTTCTCGGCCCTCTTGGAGGTGGGAGGGATGGAAGAAGGAGTTTGCCAAAGGGCTTATGCTATTTTAAGGACCCCATCGTATACTGGTAGCACAACACAGATGGGGGTAGAGGCTGAGAGCACATTAAAAAGAGTGTCCGCCTGTTCAGCCATCTCCTCCACTTCCAAGCTCAAGTTTGTAGCCACCCTACGAAGCAGGACCTTATGTTCTTTAAAATGGTCCAGCGGACTGGCACGAGAGGGCCCCACAACCACCTCATATGGGGATGAGGACAATGGGTCACCGGGACAGGCCCTGAGGCATCATCCCCCAGGAGGGAATAGGATTTTGGGGTGGGCACTTGCTCCTTTACCCTGGCCTCCGAGTGTGCCTCGTGCACCGAACTGAGTGCTGCTAGTTGCTACTTCGAGGCAGCGGCCGAGGAATGGACTGATGGAGGTATCGCCATCATAGGCATACCCCACGCGCTCTAGTAGGGCCATTGCACCGGTCACTGGCTTTGCTGCCATGATGGCATTGCGGAGGTTGATGCAGCCTGGGGTGCCTAATCACACTGGTACTGTCACAGTGAAGGGCTGAATTCCCTCTCTGTACCAGAGGAATCACCTTCTGGTGACCACAAAGGGACCGTCGAAGCTTGCATCTGACGGCTAACTGTTGCTGCGAGAGACCGGTGCCTCGAGTAGGAGGATTGGTGCCGTGACAGAGACCACTCCCACTGTCTGGAAGACCGGGACCTGCACCAAGGAGACAGACGGTGGGAGGATGATCGGTGCCAGCAATACGGTGACCGATGTCTTTCTCTAGGTGATCCGTGTAGAGAAGGCAGAGACTGCAAGTACAGTCTAGGACATCCTGCAGAAGACAGAGACATGGGTCATGAAGATGGAGAGCAGTCTCATCCCCAGAGACCGGCATCCTTCGCCCACCCTCTGGGAGGTCTTTATGGCTGGCTTGCCCTCACCAGAAGCCTTTGCCGTGTCCTGCGACACACTTGGTGCCGGCAGCGTTGGTAGAGGCCTCTGTTCTCTGGGAAGGCATCGGCCCTGCTACCAGGCTAGATCCCCTACAGCTACCTGGAGTCGGTGAGGATCCCTTGTGTGCTAGTGGGCCCGATGGAGGGCATCCTCATGTGGCTCCAGTGTGGCCTGGTGGGCTAAACTGGATCATTTGCCCTTCTTGCTTGGTGCCAGGGAGTCTCTCTTCTTCGACCTCTTCTTAGGCACCGGTGATGGGGAGCAGTGCCGGGGGGAGCCTGGTGCCGGGGGTGCGCTACACACTGAGGCCAAGATGCTACAGGCAGATTCTGGCCAGGAAGGCTTGGACAATGGGCAGAGAACAGCCTCCATAAGGAGGGTCCTCAAACAGATGTCTCGCTCTTTTTCAGTTCTGGGATGAAAGTTCTTACGGATGCTACACTTCTCCTTCACATGTGATTCCCCCAAGCACTTGAGACATGGAGGTTATTTACAGGCATGGGCCTGTTGCAGTTAGAGCAGGGCTTAAAATCCAGAGACTGGGGCATGCCCCACCTGGGGCAGAGTCCCCGCTGGGACTCTATGTCTAACTACACCACTTAACAACTACTTACTAACTACTGTAAACAAACTATTTACAAGGCCTTAAGGCTCAAAGACTGAAGAAGAAGAACTGGTAACCCTTACAAGGCAAGGGAAAGGCGCTCTAACTATCACAGGTGGTAAGAAGGAACTGAGAGGGAATAGGGCCGTCGGCGCCTAATATAACAACACATGAGCGCAGCACTCAAGAGGGCATCACAGCCGACCCTACAGATACTGCTAAGGCAAAAATATCTGGTGGCCACGCATGTGGGCATGCGCACACCTAAAATGGAATTGACATGAGCAAGCACTTGAAGAACCACCTGCCTCATTAGCCAATTGCCTCCTCGCTGGAGGACCACCCCTGGACGGGGGGGAGCTGGAGTTTCTCTCAATTCTTGCAAGGAGGAGGAGGGTTCACCAGAGCACACTGTTCATGTTTGGTACTGATCCCAGTACCAGGAATGTCTTCCTACTGCTCTTGATGGATCTTGGGGAGGATTTTTATGATTACTGGAGGAAGTAGAACAGAGAGGCCACGGAGACAACCTGCAGGCCAAGGGTTCTAAAATGGCTATTGGTATGGTCTCAGAGCCCAATTCCTTTCAGACCACACGTCTCTACCAGTTGGCCAAGACGGAACTTCTGCTGGGTAACCAAATGGAAGGGAATGGTAACAAATATGATGCAGTCACAATATGTACAAGCTGACTTCCAACTCAGAGGATGAACCAGATTCATCTGACCAAGGAGGAACTGGGGATCAATGCTGGGAGTCTGGAGAAGGCGGTACTGGGTGAGATCATCACCAGTTTGCCTCAGAAATGACATCATACGAGGAAGTACTAGAGTGTCCAGCACTTCCCATTGTACTGGATGCAGCAGATGGCAAATCCTAAAAGCAACTGTTAGTTCTAAATGGGATGATTCTTGAATGCTCAGCTAAACCAGTACCAAGAGACTCAATAGATTGCATGACACTGTATATTCTTCAGGTGTTGATGGCACCAGGACAGATTCTTGCTGCTGCGAAGCCAATGAAGACTGCACTGCTGAGCCAGATGGTGCAACCTTAGGGATTGGTCTCAACTGGGCCACTACCTGGCCTGCAATCAGTGACCCTGCCTGAGCAGTTATCTGCACTGGGGAGGTACCTCAGGCTCGAGTGCACTCTACCTTCCTTGCCAGCATGTCTGATGGACTTCAGTGACAGGGACCTCAATCTTCTGGATACTGAGTCCTTTGATGCCATCTTCTGATGCCTCTTCCTCCGTACCAGAGAAGGAATCTGGTGTTGAGAGTCTGGCAAAACAGGAGGAGTGTTCCTAACCAAATCAAATATGCTCAGTACACATTCCAAAGAAGCAGGCTCTGAGGGTGGGAACAGGGCTGCCTCCATCAAGTATTTTAGTCTGAACTCTGTCTTTTTTTAGTTCTGGGCTTAAAGTCCCTGCAGATTTGGCACCTGAGCCTATCCTAGGCACTTCAGAGACCTGTAGTGCAGGTCACTAATTGGCATCAGCTTCTTGTAGGCGCTGCAGGACTTGAAGACTGGGGACTGAGGTATGCCCGGGCACCATCTACTGCTACCCAAATGGTGGAAACCAAAAAGTACAGAAGTAGTACGCCAATAAAGGAAACCCACTACTAAACTTAACTCTTAATAAGTACCAACTATATAAAGATGTAAAATGAGGGAATTTGTGGTAGCAAGATAAAACACTCCAACAACTGTCATGGATGGTAAGGAGGAAATGAGGGGGGTTGGGAGTGGCTCTGCCCTTTAAATAATCACTCAGCAATGCAAGGCTAACACTGAGGGGAAAATTTTCAACAACACAGCACTGGCTGTGCACAGACCTGAAGTGGAATGGACATGTGTAATCACTCAAAGAAGAACCTACATTACAATGTAGTTAAGGCTGAGAGTACCTATCAGTAATGAAAGAAGTAGAAAATATTCCAGGTCCAGGTGACAGTCCCAAAAACAAGTATTACATGCTCAGGAAATTCAGAGTTAAATTTACAAAAAAATCCAAACGTAGTAAGATATGGAAATGTACATTTAGGACACTCAAACAACTTGAACTCTGCACTGTAATATTACCATGAAATAACTGGACAACTATGATTGATGCAGATAAGTGCTTGTGGTTCTGAATTAAATGGAAATTATTTTTAAAACCACTTAATTTTTTTCTGGGTCGATAAAAATCAATGATTTAAAAATTAAAAAAAAATCGTATATTTTTTTATCGGATTTTTTTGATAAAATGCTTTTGGAGGAAAAAAACTATATAAAAGTAGTTTTAATTAAGATACATTATATCACGAAGATATCTTATCATGGAATAGGAATTATAAATTCTAATTCTATAGTATGAGACAATATATACATGTAATGTTTAAGAAAAGTTTTGTAAATTAGTTCCAATAGTTCATGGATTAGGGACCCAATTTTATGGAGTTCCAGGGGCTTCTGTATAGATTATTTAGGTTAATCTTTCTCTCTACCCAATGGGACTCAGTGATCAGTGTAGAAGATACCATCAGAGATGCTTAGTTTTGCAGTTCTTAAACTGTGGATTTGTGTCTCCAGAGATAACATGCTTGTTAACATCAAAAAAAAGTAAAATAAATAAATATATAGAGGTGAGAAATAACAGACCTCAACCCTATTGTTCCTGTGCAAATTTGTATACACAGAGTCAATCCCTCTCTAAAAGTGCAAAGTTTCAAAAAGTTCAATAAATAGAAGATTGTTGGGGGCGGAATAGATCTGGACAAGGAGAAGAAGTCTAAGATAAATATGAGAAGGGAGGGACAGGCAGTAGAAACAAAAAGTGAAACTGTTTGAGCAGCATATTCCAGAAGTCTTGAGGTCTTTCTGAGTATAGCCTTCATTGATTTGAAATCTACCATACCATTCTCTCACTAGAAGGGAAAACCCCTATAATGGCAGTAGGCCGTAAAAGAGACCCGGTTTGGGAATATTTTAATGAAGTTCCTCTACTTGTGGGTAAGACAGGCATGTGTGCAAAACGCACACAGTGCAACAAAGAAATGCAAGCCCTGGTTGCCTGAATGAAGCATCATGAGAAGTGTTCCTTCCCAGGAGGAAGCTGCAGTGAAGATGATGAAAGGAACATGTCTGAACATGCAGATCTTCAGGTTGGTAAACTTTTTTATTTCATACTTCGTTCTTAAGGACTGCCTGTCTTCCTCCTGGACTATTCTTGAATTCTCAGGTTTCAGCAAAAAATATAGTTGTTACTCTTTGGTACTATCATTTTAGATGCAGTTATGATAAAAAATAAATAGCTGAAATAGACAGATCTTCCTTTTACAGTTTCACCTTTAAAGCAGTACTGAGTGTCAGTGAATGCAATGAGTAATACTAAATGAGCAGTATGGTAATAATAATTAAATAACTACATTGGCTTATTTTGTTTAGGAGAATCCATCCTCAACATACACGATTCTGAAGACTATCCGCCTTCAAGATCACCATCATTTTCTATAGTTTCAGAGTTATCTGCCAATGACAGTGTTTCAGTCACACCAAGTATGTCACATAGCCACAGTATATCACCTGTAGCAGAAAGAAAAAAAAAATCTCCATCATCCAGAAACAACCACAGATAAGTTTGTGAAAACAACCAGCAGATTACAAAAAGAGGTAATTGATGAAAAAATTGTCCTGTTTGTTTATGCAACAAACTCTCCTTGCCGAATAATTGAAACCCACACTTCATTAACATGGTTCAGTCATTAAGACCAGGATACAGTCCACCCAACAGAGCAGATGTCGCAGGCAAATTGCTGGATAAAGTGTATGAAAGAGAAATTGAGTAGTGTGCAAAAGGTCTAGAGGGTAAAATAGTTAATCTGAGTCTTGATAGGTGGAGCAATGTCCACAATGATCCTGTTCTATGTGCTTGTGTGACAACAGAAGAAGGGAATGTCTTCCTTACAGAAACAATTGATACATCAGGAAACACACGCACAGCAGAATACTTACAAGAAGTAGCAGTAAAAGCTATGAAAAAGAATTCAAATGTCTAGTACACAGCTTGGTCACAGACAATGCTGCAAATGTATCCAAGACGAGAAGAAATTATTTAGAAGAGAGTGAAGAGAGGCTCAAGCTAATAACATACGGTAGCAGTGCTCATTTGATGCACCTCCTAGCCAAAGACTTCAGTATTCCAGAAATAAAGGCTAATGTTGCTGAAATTGCAAAATACTTCCGTAACAACCATTTTGCAGCAGCTGCTCTGAAAAAACTAGAAGGAACCAAGCTAACTCTCCCACAAGACGTGAGATGGAACTCAGTAGTGGACTGTTTTGAGCACTATATCAAGAACTGGCCTAATCTGATGACAGTTTGTGAACAAAATCGTGAAAAAATAGATGGCACTATCACAGCTGAAGTTCTCACCATGGGCTTAAGAGAAATGTTGAACACATGCTGAGTACCCTGAAGCCTATTTCTGTAGCCTGGAACAAAAGGCAGGGAAATAGCTGTTCTATTGCTGACTCTGTTGAAATTTGGAAGGAATTAAGTGAGATCTTAAAAAGAGAAATATGCAGAGTTAAATTACAAGCATTAAAAAAAAAAAAAAGAATGGGACAAGCACTATCTCCAGCTCATTTTCTTGCAAATATTCTCAATACTTGGTACCTGGGTCAGACCTTAACTGCTGAAGAGGAGGAGATAGCTATGACATGGCCATCCAGCAATCATCCCTCCATAATGCCAACTATAATAAACTTCAGAGCTAAGGGCGAACCGTTCAAAAAATATATGTTTGCTGATGATGTTTCAAAGAAAGTCACACCAGTAAACTGGTGGAAGTCACTTAAGCACTTGGATTCAGAGACTGTTGAAGTGATAATCTCACTTTGAACAGCAGTAGCTTCTTCTGCCAGTGTAGAAAGAATATTTTCTTCTTTTGTACTAATTCATTCCAAATTGAGAAATGTTTGGGACCTGAAAAAGCAGGAAAGTTTGTTTTCTTTTCCAGATTATGAACAAACAGGAAAATGAAGGTGAAGATGAATGAGTTATCTGTAGAAGCCAATATCTGAAGTTTCTCGTGTTCACCTGGCTGACATGCCGATTTAATTTTTGTGGGTTTTTTTTAATATTTCATTGAACTATTTTAGTTAAAAACAATTTTAACAAAAACAAACCTGATTTTAAAAAACTTGAATGTTTAACTAAGTTCAAAAATTCATATGCTTGTTTTGTTAAAATATTACATGTTTGCTGTTGAAGAAAAAAAATCCAGAATACATAACGTTGTTGTTTTAATTCAATAAAACAATTTAAATATCTGTCTGGTGATGTTCTCCTCCTAATATAGCATGGCAAGAAAACTCTCCAAATATTAATGATTAACCTGTTGAATTGGAGATAGTTCACCTCCCAATGACTTCATAAATATCTGCTTCAATCACCTTTGGTAAATGAAATAACCAAACAATCATTCATTTTCTGATATAGCTGTAAAACTAATCTGAAAAGTTTTCAAAATAAATCACTTAAAAATATAAAATAAAAATCAAATCAAATCCACCCTGATTTTTTTTTCATTTTTTTCCTCATTGTTTCAATACAGGGGTGAATTAAGGTTGTTTCAGTGCCTTTACTGATAATAAGATACAGTTTAGCTACATAATTTCTTCAAATTTAGCCTAAGCACAAATTTCAATAAGTCTAAGCTTTATGGAAAATCTGAAGTGTCAGCTTTATTCCATCAAGATAATTCAGGACAGAAAACAGAAAAGTGCTAAATTTCTTAAAGATGTCTGTTTTTAAAATTATTCTAATTCAAACTAACACATTTACTTGTGAATTCTCAGAAAATTCATTCCGTGCTCAAAGAATAAGTGCAATAAGTTTGGTGAAGATATGCTTTATTGTGCACATGTTACAAAGGTTGAATCCTTGATTTACAAGCAAAACTCAATTCAATCTCAATGCAAACCCAATTAATTAGAGAGGCTACCAGTGCCTCTATAATTAAATACCTTTCAAGGTTAAAAAAGGTTTCAGTTTGAAATATCACACATTCAGATTTATTATTACATTACTGAGCGATCTTTGATGTTACATTAGTAATGAAACAGAAAAGAAACATAATAAGAGGGACTAAGAGAACTATCTATACCTGTACTGAGATATTCAACATTTGAATTAAAATGCAGTAAACATGAAAAGAAACATTTGTTTAAATGATTGTCAGGTGGATGGACCCCTGAACATAGGCAGAGTCTCAATTAAGTAAATAGGTCTCCACATGCATTCAGGGGCCCACTCATGTCAAGCTCATTGCAAGACCATGGCCCACAGTAACAGTCAAAGACACTTTCCTATACTAATATCCAGAAATCACATATTTTTGATATAGGCAAATTCTGCATAATATTGCACATTATTAGATTAGGGCACTATGACTTTTCTATTAACATTTATGTTCCTGGCCTACGTCTCACTCATATTTTTAAATAGAAATCTACAAGCAGGTTGATTCAATACAATGAACGATTGAGATACAAAAGGAGCACTTAAAGACGACAAAGTAATTGCAGAGAAACTGGGGTCCCATATGAGGAGAGATTAAAGAGGCTAGGACTTTTCAGCTTGGAAAAGAGGAGACTAAGGGGGGATATGATAGAGGTATATAAAATCATGAGTGGTGTGGCACAAGAAAGTGAATAAGGAAAAGTTATTTCTTGTTCCCATAATATAAGAACCAGGGGCCACCAAATTAAATTAATGGGCAGCAGGTTTAAAACAAATAAAAGGAAGTTCTTCTTCACACAGTCAACCTGTGGAACTCCTTGCCTGAGGAGTTTGTGAAGGCTAGGACTATATCAGGGTTTAAAAGAGAACTAGATAAATTCATGGAGGTTAAGTCCATTAATGGCTATTAGCCAGGATGGGTAAGGAATGGTGTCCCTAGCCTCTGTTTGTCAGAGGGTGGAGATGGATGGCAGGAGAGAGATCACTTGATCATTACCTGTTAGGTTCACTCCCTCTGGAACACCTGGCATTGGCCACTGTCGGTAGACAGGATACTGGGCTGGATGGACTTTTGATCTGACCCAGTATGGCCATTCTGATGTTCTTATTGAATTAAGCATGCATGAATACAGTTTCTTGCAGTGTCTTCATCACACCAAATTCTTGAATCATATTTTGTATCTAATTCCATGTGCAGCATGCTAAAAATATGTCTCAAAACAATCATTCATACACTTTTTTAAGGAATTGTACTGTATATGGTATATCAAACTATGAAGTTAGTCTAAAAGAAACAGATTATACTGTCTGTCATCTAGGACTACTTATTTTTTGACTCAAGATATGAATCTATTTGTATTTTCACAATTTTAAATGCAACCCAACATATAATATAAAGTACCACGTTTCTGACAGTTTAATAATTTAAAGAAGTCTAAGATTTTCAATATACTCCTATGCCTAGAGGAAATATATTTACAAATTAAATTCAAATACAGTGCAAAATGTTAAATGTTCAGAGCCTTCTTTGTGGTTCTAATTGTATGCTTCAACTAAAGACTAGAGAGAATTGTACTAAATTATATGGAACATACTGGTGCTCACTATTTAGGCTATCTATTAACTGCCAATCAAACTAATAACAGTAATTTTTTCACTAATTTTCTTGGTGCAGCTGTTTATAGAATATCCTGGGCGGGAACATTTCAATAGACACATAATAATACAGACATCAGAAAATGAGAGCCACATCTTTTGTTCTACAGTCCTCATAAAGACTAAAATGTAGTGGGAGAGGGGGTTTCTGAATGAATCAGACAGATAGTTCAGCCAGTTTAGATAATCTGGTCAAGAGAGGCCTGTAAAAGCTGATCAGTGATCTCATAAATGTGATTTACACTACCTTCAGCTCTTAATTAATCTTATCTGTCTCCTCTCTCCACTAAGCACATTGGGCTAAATCCTTGGGTGCACTGTTTCTATGCTATATGCAAGTTGCTTGGTGCGCATGGAGTTGTTGTATCCCTCTAAATTACACATCCCTAATCCTGGGTTTTAGCTGCACGTTTTTATGCCAGAGTAAAATATATTATGCCAGGTGGAGGAGAGGGTCAGAGCCACCCACTGGCCAGAGCTTCGCCATCTCCATTTGTGTTTAGAAATTTGGAAGGGACAGAAATATTTTCATAGAAAAATCATGTGTTCATCATGGAGATTGATTTTTCTAGGTACTAGGACTAGGCAAAGGAAGGGAAGAGCTTCCCTTTACTTATGGGGCCATCACTGGGAAAGGGGCCGCCATATACTTAGTGAATACCCGGCAGGCCGCCAAAAGCCCAAACGGGAGCACCCTGAACTGGTAGTGCTGGCCACTGACCACAAAGTGAAAAAATCGTCTGTGGGCCGGGATAATGGAGATATGAAAGTACGCATCTTTCCAGTCGAGGGCAGCGTACCAGTCTCCCAGATCCAGGGAAGGAATGATGGAGGCCAGGGAGACCACTTCACTTTCCTTATGAATGTGTTGAGGTCTCTCAGATCCAGGATAGGCCAGAGCCCACCCTTGGCTTTGGGGATGAGGAAATAGCGGGAGTAAATTGTCCCTGAACTCCTGAGGAACCTCCTCTATCGCCCCTATAGCGAGGAGCAATTGCACCTCCTGCAGAAGGAGTTGTTCGTGTGAAGGGTCCCTGAAGAGGGACGGGGAAGTGGGGTGGGAGGGAACAGAATTGGATAGAATATCTCACGTTCACTGTGCTGAGGACCCAGCAATCTGACATGATCTGGGAGCAAGCACGGTAGAAGTGGGACAGTCAATTCACAAAGAGTGGGTAAGGATCCAAGCTTGGTACAAGTGCTCCGTCCTCAGTTGCATCTTCAAAAGTTTGGCTTCGGGCCAGGAGCTGTTTCGAAGAACCTTGGCCTTGGCCTGAGGAGGACTACGACGGGCACCTCCTATTATTCCTGGACAAGTCTCACCTCGGGGGGCCTGGAATAGAAGCAGGACAGGACCTGAGGCTTAAATGGTTTTCTTTGGGATGCAGGTGTGTGGATCCCCAAAGACTTTAGAGTCGCCCACGAGTCCTTAAGACTGTGCAAGCGAGAGTCTGTATTTTGGGCAAACAAGCCTGCACAGTCAAAGGGCAGGTCCTGGATAGTGTTCTGGACCTCCAGTGGTATACCCGACACTTGCACCCATACATTGCATCTCACTGTAATGGTATTGGCCATAGTCCAAGCCACCGAGTCTAACACAGCCTGGAGGGAGGTTCTTAAGACCACCCTACCCTCCTCTAGAAGCACATTAAACTCCTTGCGTGAGTCAACTGGGAGTAATTCCTGAAACTTTGCTAATGTTCTCCAGGAATTGAAAGCATAGCGGTTGAGTACCACTAGGTGGTTGCTGGTTGGCCACTCGAAGCTGGAGCCCACCAGTCGAGCAGACCTTTCAGCTGAAAAGGTCCAGCTTCTTAGCGTCCTGTAACTTTGGAGCGGGACCTGGCTGCCCCTGCCACTCCTTGTGATTTGCTGCATCAACCCAGTTGAGTCCCCAGTTGGGGGTGGGTGAAAAGGTGTTCATACCCTTTCTGCGGCACAAAATAATGTCTCTCCACCATTTTAGCGGTGGGTGGTACTGAGGACGGAGTCTGCCAGAGCACCCTAGTAGTGTACTGGATCGCTCTCATCAGGGGCAAGGCCACCCTAGATGGACTCCCTGGGGCAAGGATGTCCACCATCGGGTCTGACTCCTTCGTGACCTCCTCTGCCTGGAGGTTTAGGACCACACTCCTAAGAAGGTCCGGGTGTTCCCTGGTATCCATCATCGATAGGGTGGTGGTGGTGCCTGCTACTGCCTCGTCCAGCAAGGAGGAGGCCCGTGGGACTGGGTCTTCCTGACCTTCTGGCTCCCTAGAGGCTGGGTCAGGTGCGTCGGTCTCCCCCGTGGCTGAAGGTGGCTCCAGTACAACTGATGGCACTGATTCGGGTGCTACGCCTGAGCGTGGAGGCCCAGAATCCTTGTCCCGTGCGGGGTCCTCTGGAGCCCTGGGGGTGTGTGACATTACACTGACGTTGCCAAGGGGGGAGCACAGGGTGCGAATGCCACCGATACGGCCCTGGAGCCCTGACCGTGATGACAGGCCCAAGGAATCCAAAAGGGCCATTGTATTGGGCCCTGCCACTGGGGTGGCCAGGATACCGCCGGTGCCGACGAGTCCACGACTCTGCTGTGCCAGGCCCACGAGCGGTACTGGCTGCGTCGGGAGACAAAAGACACAGCCTCTGACTCGGAAGAGTACTCTGAGCCCGACCACGGGGAGGATGGAGCCCGACAGTGCCGGGGAGCCATACTGGGAAGATGTGGAGTGGTGCTGTAACATCATGGGCTTGCCCTGATGATGAATGGGGGCGGTGCTGCCATCGGTGCCATGAAGGGTGCTGGAGATGGTGCCACATGAGGCACCGTCATAGATGCTATTGTCGGTGCCGCTGACAGTGCCTGAACTTGAGCCAGCGTCCTCAGTGGTGCTGGAGCTCACATCTCTGGACCCGAGGACTGTGCCGTCATGTCAATAAGGTCCCGCGCTGCCTCGTGGTTATCCGGCGTGGAGGCAGGGTCGAGCTCTTCCCTCCAAATCCTCCCGAGTCGGGGAGTCCACCAGCATTGGACTCGACGGACCTCCAGCTGGGGCCGGAGTCAATGCAGTCGGGTCTTGAGAGCCAGGCTGTGGGTGTCCTGCCGCAGGATGCAACCCACTGGAATTCCCTCGCAGCTTCTTAACGGGGGGGAATGACCCCGTCCGCCTTCTTTTTCTTATGTGGCACCAGGGACTGTGAGCGGTGCTGCCTGCTAGAGCTGGCCTTATAAGCCAGGGAGCAGTGCTGATGCTCCTTGGAGGAGTACTTCCTCAGTGCCAGGGCATCCCACACCGAGGCTGGGATGTTGTGCACCCATGATGCCGGTGCCGTTTCTGGTACCAGCTGAAGGCGGAGGGTTGACTCCATCAGGAGGAGCTTTAAACGATAGTCCCGCTCTCTTTAGTCCTGGGTCTATAGCGCCTGAAAACTGGGCACTTGTCTGTCTGATGACCTTCTCCTAGGCACTTAAGACAAGGAGCATGGGGATCACCTCTAGGCATAGGTTTCGCACACCTCTCACATGCCTTAAACCCCTGCGACCGAGGCATGCCCCAGTGCCTTGGGAAAATGGGGGGGGGCAAAGTAAGCTTAACTAACTATAAACTACTATACAACTACTGTTAGTACAACTCAATTATACTATTTACAAATAAGAAAAGGGAACCACTAGGTAGCCACTTGCGAATGCAAGAGACTGAGCTGCTCCAATGACCATCACTGACAGTAAGAAGGAACTGAGCAGGCAGCAGTCGGCAGGGACCTATATACACTGCCATGAAGGCGTCACTCCAGTGGTCTCCACAGCCGACCTGACGGGTAGCGCTAGAGAAAAAACCTTCCGAAGATCATACATGCAGCGCGCACACACCTATTGGAATGCACATGAGCAATCACTCAAAGAAGAACATAATCTTTTTGAAAGTCCTGACCTGCCCACAGTTCTCTGCTTCACCCCGCCTTTTCCCTACTGCCTCAATTGTTGAGGCAAATATATTCCCACACAAGATTACATCTATAAAAAGACACATTTAAAACACAGGCACATACCATTGATAAAGTAGTAATGGAGGACAAGACAGATGGGGAATTATACTGGTGTTTGCTGAATTACTGAAATAATCATAGAATATCAGGGTTGGAAGCGACCTCAGGAGGTCATCTAGTCCAACCCTCTGCTCAAAGCAGGACCAATCCCCAGACAGATTTTTGCCCCAGATCCCTAAATGGCCCCCTCAAGGATTGAATTTGCAACCATAGGTTTAGCAGGCCAATGCTCAAACCACTGAGCTATCCCTCCCCCCACTCCCCCAGTGCACTGTGTAAACTGAAAGGCAGTGCTGAATTAGGGCTTGTCTTCACAGAGAAGTTAGTGCTCAGCAAGCTAGAGTGCAGCACACTAGCTACTCCGCACTAACTCCCTATGTGGACATGTTTATTGTGCACTAAAAGTGCCTTGGGGCATTTTAGCTAAGTATACTTATAAGCACACTAAGCTAAAGTACGGTTGGGCATTTGACCAGTCCAAAATAATTGGTTAATTGACTAATCAAACATTGGTCAAATATGGTCAAATAATGACAAAAATGGCCCAATATTTTAAAGCACTATTATTAGAACAGTAGCAACAGTAACAAAAGAGTAAATTTTTATGGTCTTCAATAGGCTTAGCCTAGTTACAAAAATCAAGTTACTTAAATGTGTAAAAAATATTAAACACAATGAAATGAGGTTCTAAAAAATGAAAGATTATTACTATCTTTTTTAGACATGTCAGGTAAGCATTTAAATGCAAACATTCAAGACTGAACAATTACAAAAAAAAAGTAATTTTTAAATTACTAGGTAGGCAGCAAGCCAACTCTTCATGCAGCTTGCTTTTTATTATCTTCTTTTTCTTTATCAACTTCAACTGCTTCGTCTATATCTTTGTCATCCTCATCAGTTATCAGTATCTCCTTCTTGCTCTTGGTCTGATAACTACGGAGTCATCTGTCATTTTCTTCTCCAATCTTAAATTATGATGCATGGTCACCAGATTCCCAGTAGTGGAGGTCTTCAGTCTATTTCTGGTTTTTGAACGAATGATTCTGCAAACCAACCAAATTCGTTCTTCACAAGCAGTAGTACACAGAAGTGTTAAAAGAATTTCTACCACTTTGTAGCTAGAATGCAATGAGGACACAACCCTTTCCACCACGATGGAAGAGCAAAATATTTCATTTCAGCTGCTGGGATTGCACTCCATATTGTTTTATGACTGAATGAGCTAATTCTTGCTTTATAATTTGCTGCCTCGGTCAGAATTGTTTGTTCATTTGTATATCCTTTAAAATTTGCAACGGTCACTATGAAGTTACAGGCTGAATCAAACTTATCATCAGAAATGGCTTGGCCCCTAAGTGTGGCTCAACAGGGTAAGTGGCATTATGTGCAGGAGTGATCAACTGATTTTTCCATGATATTATTTTGTCTATTATCATCATCTTCTCTTCAGCTATGGCAAGTGGACTGTGTTGTTTTTTCTCACAAATATGTCTCTTACAAGTGTTGTTGTAGCCATATTGGTCCCAGGATGTGAGAGACACAAGGTGGGTGAGCACATATATTTTATTGGATCAACTTCTGCTGGTGGAAGAGACAAAGACAAGCTTTTGAGCTACACAAAGTCTCTGCTACCAACAGAAGTTGATCCAATAAAGGATATTATCTCACCCAAATATGTTATTAACACCAAGAACAAGTTCCGGAACATCAGACAATACAGAACTATCATTTTCCAATTCGGAACGGACTGAGCTACAAGTTCAGGCAGTGAAATGAATTTTTGAGTTTCGCATCTAAAAAGGCATTGTCTTCAAGAATATCAGTGAGGATTTTTCAGAGGCAGCATCCAGCCACCATTTCTTCAAGCTGACTGACTAGCTTTCTTGCTTATTTGAAGATCTTTGAGACATTTAATAGAAGATGCCCATTGAGTATAACAAGCCTTACACAGTGTGGATGAAACTGAGTGCTGTATTAAATGACACTGAAAAAGGCTGCTGATACTGCTTTGTTTTTGAAAAAATTTACAATGCTTTTTATTTTCGACGCATGATGAGAAAGTTGTCAGATCTTCAATTTCACCAGTAAAAACCTGCATCATATGGGCAGCTCATTCATAACACAGAACATTTATCAATGAAGATCAAGCAGAGCTTTATATTAGCCACTTTGTCAGCCACAAATGAAATAACCTTCCGTGGACCCAAGTCCATTATATTTTTTTTAATTGGTCAGCTATACACTGGGCTGTGTAATGATGCTCAGTTATGCACTAGAACAAGTAAAACTCTGGTTGTGGAGCTGTTATCATGAAATTGATGACAGTCTCATTGCTCCATCCATCAGACACTAGAGACATGAGAAGTTCATGCAATAAGAACACCAGCTATCTTTTTTCACATCATCCACTTCAGCATTCAGAAGACTTCCTGCAATCTGTTTCCTACTTGATATTTTGTAAATTGGACACAACTTATGAAAAAATTATAGCATATAAGGATTTCTGACTATATGAAGTGTACTACTAGCATAAATACCTCTAGCAAACATACAATTAAGTTCATTTTTTCTGGTAACAGGACACTATCCAAAAACCTCTTACTACCACTTTCATGAAAATCTGAAGACTTTCCAGAAGTAGAAGTTTTAAATGCTGAACCAGACAGAATAGTAAAATTCTTATTAGAAGATGAAGAAATGGCATTAGTTTCCCTTTCATTGTCATATCACTATCTTCATCAAAAGACGCCATCTGTCGTGATACTGCTGCCGAAGCCAAAGTAGGAGAATGCAGACAAATTTTGAAGCAGACCACTTTTCTTGTTGTTTAACCATAATGATCTATCTTTGACAGTAGTTGGACATATATCAGAAGAATTCAACAAGTGTTCCTTCATTCTAAATACGTGTGTCATACTCAGAAAAAAGAACTTCCACACAGTTGGAATAGTTTTTCCATGTTCCTGTCTAGCAAAAGATTTCCATACAAATGATTTTGGCTTTTTCCAACTCTGCATAATTTATTATGTCACTGGTGGGTGAGGTAGAATCTTTTATTGAACCAACTTCTGTTGGTGAAAGAGAGAAGCTTTCAAGCCACACAGAGTCCTGTGTACTGTTATTAATGTCTCATTACTTCTGGAATGCTCTCTAGATTATGAAGTATTTCTTGTATTTCGGTCAACCAGTAGCCATTCAGTTCTATTTAAACTGCTGCTATTCCAGATGATTCCAGTCAATCAAAATGCTTTTGGGCATGCTGCCCTCTCCTCCCCAGGACCCTTATAGAGTCCCAGATCACATAAAGGGGGGACAGGTGGCCATTCCTCCCTGCAGCAAAAACCATCAACTCATAAGCAGCAAAAGGAGCAGAAACAGAGCAGGGAGAGAGGGACTTCTATAGCGATGTGATGTCACAACACTGTCAATCGCACAGACCTTTTTATATTATCAGCAAATTGTTGGCTGAGGATACAAGGGAGGGGTCGAATAACAGGCGATTAACATTATTTGACTGGTCAATTGACTGGCTTACCAAGCCTAAGGTAAAGCACACAAAGATGCTGTAAGAATGTACACATAGGGAGTTAGTGAGGTTGCAGCTACTGTGCTGTAAATTCACACCCTAGCTTGCTGTGCACTAACTTCTCATACAGACTGGCCTTATCTGAAGATTGTGAGTGTGAAATGGCTCAATTACACCAACTAGGCACCACAGGTTCAATATAAGTCACTGAACTGCATGGCAACTCAGGATTGGTCAAGTATATCCCAAACCCGCAAGAAGTTCCCAAGTAGGCGAACCCTGAGGAAGTTCCATAGTATACTTTTATGAGCACTTCACACTCATTTTACATCATCACAATGACACAAACGAAACACAACATACTCAGAGGTTCAACCCATTGCTGTGTTGATATGTTCATAGCTAAAACATCAATGGAATTCTCAATATACAGTAAGAGAAAGAGCACACACACTAACAAACATCTGAAACTACAGCGGGCCCCTCCCCCCGGCCCCAGCCCCGCCTCCAGCCCTGCCCCAACTCCGCCCCCTCCCTGCCCCTATTCGACCCCTCCCCAAATCCCTGCCCCAGCCCCGCCTCTTCTCCAAGCGCGCTGCGTTCCTCCTCCTCCTCCCTTCCTCCCAGGCTTGCCACATGAAACAGCTGTTTCACGGCGCAAGTGCTGGGAGGGAGGGGGGAGAAGCAGGACACGGCGGCCGCTTGGGGAGGAGGCAGAGGCGGAGCGGAGGCAGAGGTGAGCTGGGGCAGGTCGGGGAGCTCCCAATGGGTGTTCTGCACCCAATTTTTCACCGTGGGTGCTCCAGCCCAGGAGCACCCACAGAGTTGGCACCTATGGCTGTTAGAGTAAAATTCTCACACTCTAGAAATTTTCTTCTCTATATAATAGTAATAGCTCCAAAATGCATTTAAAACTATAGTTTCATATTGAAAACTGGACAACTGGCCTAGAGAGTACTGTATTGTGTGATGGTTTCAGAGTAGCAGCCATGTTAGTCTGTATCCGCAAAAAGAACAGGAGTATTTGTGGCACCTTAGAGACTAACAAATTTATTAGAGCATAAGCTTTCGTGGACTACAGCCCACTTCTTTGGATGCATATAGAGTGGAACATCTCCTCAATATATGTTCCACTCTATATGCATCCGAAGAAGTGGGCTGTAGTCCACGAAAGCTTATGCTCTAATAAATTTGTTAGTCTCTAAGGTGCCACAAGTACTCCTGTTCTTTTTGTATTGTGTGAGGTCAGCAATAATGTAAGACCCAAGAACCCAATTCTCATATTCAGATTTATTTCCAATCAATATGTACTTACAGCTCCTGCCTAAGTCTTCTTATCTTTGCTTTAGCATCTGCTAGCTCCACTGACAAGTGCTGTCTGCTTTCAGTGCGTTTAATGCCTGGAGATCCACAAGGTGATTGTGCTGCTGATGCATGAGGTAGAAAATGAAGACAGTCCCGTTCTTCAGAAAGCTCTATGATAGTCTAAGAAATAAAACACAACAAGCATATAAGCACTTCAGATGGCTGTTTATATGTCAAAAAGTAACAATTAACTTTTATAGGTACAGTAAGTCAAAAACTGAAATGATACAAGAACTAAAGTAATATGGTCTTGTAAAAGAATGAGTTGGAATCAGGAACACTAAAGTAATATGGTCTTGTAAAAGAATGAGTTGGAATCAGGTTCAATTCCTGGCTCTGCCACAGACCTCCTATGTGTCTTTTGGCAAGTCACATAATAAGATTTTCAAAAACAGAAGCTTAAATTTAGACTTCTAGTCTCATATTTAAGTTCCAAGTAAGAGGCCAATTCTCAAAAATGCTCACTACCCAACAGTTTCTATTGACTTTACTGAGAACAGCAAGGTTCTCAGCACTTTTGAAAATCCGTTTATTTATTTAGGAGCTGTGACACTGGGGGTATGTCTACACTACGAAATTAGTTCGAATTTATAGAAGCCGGTTTTATTGAAATCGGTTGTATACAGCCGATTGTGTATGTCCACACAATAAAATGCCCTAGGTGCTCTAGTCGGCAGACCGCGTCCACAGTACGAGGCTAGCGTCGACTTCCGGAGCATTGCACTATGGGTAGCTATCCCACAGCTATCCCACAGTTCCCGCAGTCTCTGCCGCCCCTTGGAATTCTGGGTTGAGATCCCAATGCCCGGATGATGCAAAACAGTGTCGC
>NC_048300.1:25175447-25203195 GCF_013100865.1 Trachemys scripta elegans | reverse complement strand
TGGGCTACAACCCACTTCTTCGGATGCATACGAAGAAGTGGGTTGTAGCCCACGAAAGCTTATGCTCCTAGGAAATAGGTAATTCTACTTCAAAGCAACTATTCTTCACCCAACAGATCAACCTGATATTGGACATTGGACTGAACTTATGGACTAATTCTGACAGAACTCTTTGCAACTCTAAAGCTCATCATCTCTACTATGAAACTGACAATTTATTCAAGTCTGTATGTATAATGATCTTTTAACCAATACTCTCTCTTTTTTAATAAATTTTAGTTTAGTTAATAATAATTGTCTGTAAGTGTGTATTTGGGTAAGATCTTCCCTGATGCTCCCTGACTCAGATGAGAGAAGAGTTGAGAGTCAGGGAGGGACAAAACCATCAAGTCTCTAGCTATTATATAGGAGGTGCAGAAAATACCAATATGGTACTGGGTAGCATGGTACTGACTACGAGGTGGGAGGCTTCATCAGTAATGACCCTGTTAGTGCTGGTCTTGCAAAGAAGTCAATGGGGATGATCTCGTTGACCAAAATTACCAGTACCAGAGTCATTAGTCGGAACTGAACTGTTAGAGACGGTGCAGAAGAGAACGGTACTGGGTTCTTTGAGGAACAATTTTGAGGAACTGGGTTCTTTGAGGAACATGGCAAGATGGGCTGCAGTAGTCTAACTGCAGTAGTCTGCCATGGTATAACAGTCTGTGTGCACCCTGTTGATGAGTGTTAACAGTCCTCTTTGAAATGGGACTAGTTCAGAGCGCGTTAATGAACTGTTAACGTGTGTCAGCAGGGTTCATATGGACAGTGAGACTGCAGCAGGTTACTGCACGGTAGATTCACACCCCAGTTTGCCATAGTCTAATTGTTCGTAAACACAAACTTTATGTTGCTGTATGGGCACTAAGCAGCAGTATGTCAAAGTGCACTACAGAACTTTTAGTGAGGTAGGAGGGTACACATGGTGACTTGGACCAATGGTTCTGAACCAGAGGTAAGGGTACCCTTGGGGGTGCACAGAGGTCTTCCAGGGGGTACATCAACTCATCTAGATATATGCCTAGTTTTACAGCAGGCTACATAAAAAACACTAGTGAAGTCAGTATAAACTAAAATTTCACATAGACGTGACTTGTTTAACTGCTCTCTATATAATTTATATTCCAATTGATCTATTTCATAATTTTATAGTATGAGAAAGTATGCAATCTTTCAATAATAGTGTGCTGTGACATTTTGAATTTTTATGTCTGATTTTGTAAACAAGTAGTTTTTAAGTGATGTGTAACTTGGGGCTACGCAAGACAAATCGGACTCCTGAAAGGGTACAATACCCTGGAAAGGTTGAGAGCCACTGACTTAGACCTGGTCTACACTACAAACGTAGGTCGAGAAATACTCTTTCTTTATTCTAAGCATGGGGATTTGGTGGGTGAAAGGGGAGGTACAGGGAAACTGATGCAATGGAGGGGATGGTATGGGAAGGCACAGAAAGTGGCACACATTACTGTGGCTCATTACTGAAACAGATTTTCAAAGTCTCCCGAAGAGGCAGAGCTCCTTGCTGGGCTCTGAGCTCTTCTTATTGCCCTGGTATCTGGCTGCTCAAAATTAGCTGCTAGCCTATCTGTCTTCTTACCCCATATCCCTGTGGAAACTTCTCTCCCTTCACCGCACAGATATTATGGAGCCCACAGCAGGCAGCGATAACAATAGGGATATTGCTTTCACTGAGATTAACCTAGTAAGCCAACTGCGTCAGTGACTCTTTAAATGTCCAAAGGCACATTCCACCACCATTCTGCACTTGCTTACCCTACTGTTGAACTCCTTGAAGTGGCCAGTGTATGGCTTCATGAGCCATGGGAGCAAGGATTAGCTGAGTCTCCAAGGATCACTATTGGAATTTCTACATCATCAGTGGTTATTTTGCAATCTAGAAAGAAAGTCCCTGATTGCAGCTTTATGAACAGACCTCTGATCCTAAAGATGCGCACGTCATGCACCTTTCCTGGTCATCCCACGTTGACGTACATGAAATGCTCCCTGTGATCCACCAGCACTTGCAACACCATTGAAAGGTATCCCTTTCAGTTTATGTGGTCTGGTGCCAAGTTAGGGATATGCATGTCATATATTGCCCACTGCAGTTAGGGAACCCCATTGCAGCAAAACCATCCACTATGTCCTGCACATTTCCCAGTCACTACCCTACTTAGCAGAAGTCAATTAATGGCCCTGCAAACTTGGATCACAACCGCTCCCACAGTGGATTTACCAACTCCAAATGGATTCCACACTGACCAGTAGCAGTCCGGCATTGCTAGCTTCCACAAAGCAATCATCGCTCACTTCTCCGCTCTCAGAGCAGCTTTAGTATTGCTGCACTTCAGGGCTGGGGAAAGCTCTGCACAGAGTTCCTGGAAAGTGGCCTTCCACATTTGAAAGTTCTGCAGCCATTGTTCAACATCCCATAACTACATAATGATGCAATCCCACCAGTCAGTGCTTTTTTCCCGGAACCAGAAATGGAGTTTCACCGTGTTCAGCTGCTGTGCACCTGCTAGCAGCAACTGGGAATTGTTTCATTCTATGGCTTGCAACAGGGCTGCTTGAAGGACATTGCAACGTTCTGTGCAGAAGCTCATGTCTCAGCTCTGGAAATACTGCAGGATAAGGTGTGAGGCGTTTGTAATGCTCACAACAAGAGTGCACAGCTGAGCAGGGTCTATAACTTCTTGAGCTATGACTTACACATGACTAAGCCAGGCTTTTGAAAACAGGCATGAGAAAGTATGGGTTGTTTGCCACTAATATCATGGTAGGGAGACAGGGAGGGAGGAAACTGCATCATGGGAGGTCGAAGCCATGTTCCCATTCTACCCTGAGACAATGTTTTGGTCCCACGAGGCATTGCAAGCCCTTCCCCAAACCCCCTAAGGCTAGTTGCACTGTGGGATAGCTACCCATAGTAGCTCTCTGCATCGATGCAAGCGCTGCTAGTGAGGATGCACTCCACTAAGACAATGAGTGTGGTTTGGGCAAGCACGATCAACTTAATTACTGCAGCGGTTACATGTTAACTTAAATTAAGCTGGGGTAAGAGGTAGATATGCTGGAGGGTAGGAATAGGGTCCAGAGTGACCTAGACAAATTGGAGGACTGGGCTAAAAGAAATCTAATGAGGTTCAACATTGACAAGTGCAGAGTCCTGCACTTAGGAAGGAAGAATCCCATGCACCGCTACAGGCTGGGGACCGACTGGCTAAGCAGCAATTACAGTGGATGAGAAGCTGGATATGAGTCAGCAGTGTGCCCTTGTTGTCAAGAAGGCTAACAGCATATTGGGCTGCATTAGTAGGAGCATTGCCAGCAGATTGAGGGAAGTGATTATCCCCCTCTATTTGGCAGTGGTGAGGCCACATCTGGAGTACTGCGTCCAGTTTTGGGCCCCCTCCTCCCTCCACTATAGAAAGGATGTGGACAAATTGGAGAGTGTCCAGCGGAGGGCAACAAAAATGATAAGGGGGCTGCGGCACATGACTTATGAGGAGAGGCTGAGGGAACTGAGCTTGTTTAGTCTGCAGAAGAGAAGAGTGAGGGGGGGATTTGATAGCAGCCTTCATGTACCTGAAGGGAGGTTCCAAAGAGGATGGAGCTCAGCTGTTCTCAATGGTGGCAGATGACAGAACAAGAAGCAATGGTTTCAAGTTGCAGTGAGGAAGGTCTAGGTTGGATATTAGGAAACACTATTTTACTAGGAGGCTGGTGGAGCACTGCACCACCTCCCTAGGTAACCCATTCCAATCTCCATCCTTCAGAGGTTTTTAAGGCCCAGCTTGACAAAGCCCTGGCTGGGATGATTTAGTTCGTGTTGGTCCTGCTTTGAGAAGGGGATTGGACTAGATGACCTCCTGATGTCTCTTCCAACCCTAATCTTCTATGATTCTATGAAATTAAATTGACTTAACCTTGTAGTGTTGACATGTCCTTAGTGTGTGGCAGGCTACTGCACTGTAGAATTACATCCTGTCTTGTCCTGAATTAACTCTCTGTGTAAATATGTACAAAATAAGTGCTGACAACAGTGAGCTGTGAGGCTTGACTTTGCAGCCACAGGCAGTAAGAAGGAACTGTGAGGGGGCTGAGGCAGCCCTGCTCTTTTTGCCCTCTGATGGAGGCATCAGGACACAGGGTGCATGTGTCATCCCCAGAGATACAGCTAATCAAGTCCCCAGCTCAAGTGCACAGGGCACACACACACCTAAGGTGAAGGAACTAAAGTGGAAAATATATGTGCACAAGAACTGCCTAACTTTAGGCTCCTACTTACAAAAATCTTGCATTTAATCTCTCTTTTGTCTTCTTCCTCAACTCTAAAATGGGGTATTAATACTTACCTATCTCTCCAGGATATTTGGGGTAAAATTAATTAATATTGTAAAACAATTTAAGATCTTCAGATGAAAGGTGTTATGATCGCAAAAGCTTTTTTTGTTGTTTTTGTTAATAGTATTGTGCTAGTGCCTGAGGTTCCCAATCAAGATTGGAGTCCCATTACTCTAGGCTCTGTATCAAAATAAGATATGGCTCCTACCTTAAAGAGTTTACTATCTAGAGCTCCAATCCTGCAAAGCCCTACATATATGCTTAACTGAATGCACAGTGATCAATCCCACTGAAAAGAAAGCCACATTCATGGGACTGTGTGATGAGCTCACACCAGCCCTGAGACGCAAGGACATGAGAATGAGAGCTGCCCTGCCATTGGAGAAGCGTGTGGTGATTGCACAGTGGAAGCTGGCTACTTCAGACTGCTACCGATCAGTCGCTAACCAGTTCGGAATAGGAAAGTCGACCATTGGACTTGTGTTGATGCAAGTGTGCAGGCTCAGTAATTGCATCCTGCTCCGAAAGACCATGACTCTGGGCAACGTGCGTGACATTGTGGATGGCTTTGCATATATGTGCTTCCCTAACTGTGGAGGGGCGATCAATGGTACGCACATTCCAATTCTGGCACCAAGTACATTAATCACAAGGGGTATTTCTCAATGGTTCTCCAGGCACTTTTGGATCACCGTGGGCATTTCATAGACATTACCTCTGGCTGGTCGAGAAAGGTGCATGACGTATGCATCTTTTGGAACACTGGCCTGTTCAAGAAGCTGCAAGCAGGGATTTTCTTCCCAGACCAGAAGATCACCGTAGGGGAAGTAGAAATGCCTATTGTGATCCTGGAAGATCCCGCCTACCCCTTAATGCTCATGAAGCCATCCATGGGGCAACTTGAGAGTAGCAAATAGCGGTTCAACAACAGGCTGAGCAAGTGCAGAATGACTGTGGAGTGTGCATTCAGCCGTTTAAAAGCCTGCTGGCAATGCCTGTATGGGAAGCTGGACATGAGGGATAATAATATTCCTATGCTTATAGCCGCATGCTGTACACTCCATAATATTTGTGAAGGGAAGGATGAAAGCTTCACTCGGGGCTGGACCACAGAGGCTCAGTGCCAGGAAGCTGAGTTTGAACAGCCGGAGACCGGGGCTATTAGAGGGACACAGTGCGGGGCCATAAGGATTAGGGATGCTTTGAGGCAGCAATTTGAAGCTGAAAGCCACTAATATTTATTGCTATGCTCGGGACTGCAGTGCTTGTAATGCTAGGATGTGATTGGTGCACATGAGGCAAGAAGGGGCCTTAACATAGCTGTATGTATGTTGCTTTGCAGTGGTCTTTTTGCTTTAACTTAATAAAGATTGCTTTCAAACAAATACAAATCTTTTATATAAAGACAACAACCAGAGGAGAGAGTGAACTGAAAAAATTCATCGGCAGGGATGGGGGAATAGAAGGAATGTGGGAATGGAAGACCTCAAAAGGAGGAGAGGTCTTGGCATGGCTACAGATTTGGGTATGTCCAGGGATCATAACCAACCTTCCCCTTTGGAGTACGATGCAGCGGGTGCTGTACTTCAGCAGGGCCAAACTGCAGATGGAGGGTGTTGAGTGCAGTGGGTATTGGGAGTTCACACTGCTGGACTGTGAGGAGGGAGGAGTGGAATGCTGAGGCTAGAGAGTGGAGCTAGGAGGTTGATAAGAGTTTGCTGGCAGTGTGAAGGGTGTGCATGGGAAAGAGTGTTGTGACAGTGGCTGCAGGGGAGGGCAGGCACGGAACTGCTCGGTTTGAAGAGCTAGTATCGCCTGGAGCGTGTCCGCTTGGTGCTCCATAACTGTTAAGAGCCGCTCCGTGGCTTCTTCCTGGTGTGCCGCGTTCTCCTTTCAGTCCCTCTTCTCAGTGTCCCACCATTCCTTCAATTCCTTTTTCTCGGTGGCGGAGTGCATCATAACCTCATGCATAAAGTCCTCCTTAGTTCTTCTTGGACGCTTTCTAATTCTTCGCAACCGTTCTGCCGCCGACAAGGGAGGCTGTCATAACTATAAAGGGAAGGGTAACAGCCCTCCTGTGTACAGTACTATAAAATCCTTCCTGGCCAGAGACTCCAAAATCCTTTTACCTGTAAAGGGTTAAGAAACTCAGGTAACCTGGCTGACACCTGACCCAAAGGACTAATAAGGGGACAAGATACTTTCAAATCTTGGTGGGGGGAAGGCTTTGGGTTGTGCTCTTTGTTTTGGGGGTTGTTCGCTCTTGGGACTGAGAGGGACCAGACATCAATCCAGGTTCTCCAAATCTTTCTGAACGAGTCTCTCATATTTCCAACTTGTAAGTAAACAGCCAGGCAAGGCGTGTTAGTTTTTATCTTTGTTTTCTCAACTTGTAAATGTACCTTTTTGCTAGAGTGTTTATCTCTGTTTGCTGTAACTTTGAACCTAAGGCTAGAGGGGATTCCTCTGGGCTCTTTAAGTTTGATTACCCTGTAAAGTTATTTTCCATCCTGATTTTACAGAGATGATTTTTACCTTTTTCTTTAATTAAAAGCCTTCTTTTTAAGAACCTGATTGATTTTTCCTTGTTTTTAGATCCAAGGGGGTTGGATCTTGATCCACCAGGAGTTGGTGGGAGAAAGGAGGGGGATGGTTAATTTCTCCTTGTTTTAAGATCTAAGGGGTTTGGATCTGTATTCAACAGGGAATTGGTGAAGAGTCTCTCAAGGCTACCCAGGGAAGGGAATTAGCACTTTGGGAGTGGTGGCAGCGGACCAGATCTAAGCTGTAGTTAAGCTTAGAAGTTTTCATGCAGGCCCCCACATTTGTACCCTAAAGTTCAGAGTGGGGAAGCAGCCTTGACAGAGGCTGTCCTCCCAAGGTCATTTCTGTGAAGTTTAAATGCAACATTTTACAGAAGCATTATTGTTTGCGACACAGACAACACTGTTTCAGTGGTTTGAAACATAGCCAGTATTCACATACCTGACACTACCTGGCTGACCCCAGGCAAGCACACATAAGCCACAAGACCCTCAAAATGGTGAGTAGCTGCAGGGGCAGGGTAAATCACTGTTCCTGGACCCTGATGTACACTGGGAATGTGGCTCTTGGGCAGCTGGGGAGAGACAGCACTGTAGGGGGGGTCTGATAATCATTCCTGTCCCCACACTTTCCACAGCAGATGATCATTAAGGAAGATATCTCGCTGCTGAGGGTGAGCAGGGCATCAAGGGAGGGTCTTCTCCAAGACTGCGGCTTCCGCCCAGGCCCCTATGCTGCTAGCTTGTGTGCAGCTATGGTGGCGGCATGGTGGCGCGGGAAAGTTACCGTTAATGGGGCAAGAAACAAAGCAGCTTTGCCGAGGAACCTGCGGCAGCAGATTGCCCAGTATCTCCATGAGGATTTCCTGGAGATCTCTGAAGGAGATTCCCATGAAGTGAGGGAGTCCATCAACAGCCTGTTCTGCCGCTCAAACTAGGCATGAGGTGGGAGACAAGCCTGCTTTCTGCAACCTTCCTGCCCCCAACAACTCGCTTCAGCAATTCTCCAAATCAGATCCACTTACCAGGGGCCTCCTCTCCTGTTTGTGCTTCGCCAATATCGGACTGCTGTGACTGGCTAGGCTCCTCCGGGGTAGAAAAGAGCTCCTGACTCCATGCATATCTGGCCTCCGAGTTATCTCTGCCTCTGGGTCCCCCTCCCCCTCTTCATCCAAGATTATCTCCTCCTGGCTCAATCCACTCTCGACTGGCAACGAAGCCAACGAAGTATCCACAGGGGACTTTGCAGTGGATGTCAGGTCACCATTGAGTATCGCGTCCAACTCTTTGTACAACCGGCAGCTCGTGGGCGCAGCACCAGAGCGGTGGTTTGCCTCCCACGCCTTGTGGTAGGCTTTCCGCAGCTCCTTCACTTTGACCCTGCACTGCAATGTGTCCCAGTCATGGCCCCTTTCTATCATGCATCTAGAAATCTGTCCATAGGTATTAAAATTCCAACGGCTGGAGTGCAGCTGTGACTGCACTGCCTCCTCTCTCCAAATGCTGATGAGGTCCAGCAGCTCAGCATTGCTCCAAGCAGAGGATTGCCTGGTGCATGGAGCAGACATGGCCACCTGAAAAGATGCACTGAGACCATTGCACACATCGCCGAGCAAACAAGAAGGGGATTTTCAAATTTGCAAAGGAATGTATGGGGTGGGGCTGACAGTTGGTCACCTGAGGGCAGGGCAGTACAGTTCAAACTGATGGCCAGAGAGGACACTTCCCAGAGGCCAATTGCAGCGCTGTAATCACCACGGTGTCTACACTGGCACCGCAGCGCTGTAGCCACAGCGCAGAAAGCTGTAGGCCTCTTATTGAGGTGCTTTTTTTTTTTTTTTTTTAGAGTGCTGCATCTGTACAGTTTCTGCACACTAAGTGGCTTGGCATAGCCCCCCATCCCTGGGGCTATGTCCCCAACGGGACTTCGCTACTAATGACTACTAACTATAATACTAAAACTACAATAACTACCTACAAGAAAAACTCAAAAGAGTCCAAGCAAAAGAAATCATTATGCGGCTTGTGAAAGCAAGGAACATTCCAACACCATCACTAACAGAAAGAAGGAGCTGAGATGGCGCAGGGCCGATGGCGCCCAACATACTGGCACATAAGCATGGGGCTCCAGAGCTGGCCCTACAGATACCACTAGAGGAAGAATTTCCATTGACCATGCACGTGGGCACACACACCCCTAACATGGAATCGACATAAGGAACAAATTGAAGAAGTGGTCTTATTTCAAGCCATGCTGCCAACTGATAACATTCAAAGACCGTATATTATCTATTTTCAAAAATTCCAAATTGTTTAATTTTAAAAAGGTGCTTTCTTATACTTTTTATTTTTAAATAATTAAGCACATACATACCTCAGAATGTTCATCTCTTTCATCTATAAGTCTTTTTAAATGTAATGCCATATTTTTCAAGAGAGGCTCGATATATTCTTGTGACACAATGCTGACATCCATCCACTGCAGATCAAACACATTTTCCTGATTATGAGTTACCTATAAGAGAAAGAAATAATTGTGAAAACAACCTTTATGCACTATTTAATTATAATGCAAAAAGAATATAAGAATGCAAAAGAAGTATAACAAGAGGAATAATTGGGAAAACTCCTCTTAGCTCTGGTCTCCCAACTCAATTTATCCTCTGTGGGTTCTAATACATTAGAAAATGTCTGACAATAAAAAATATGTTAAGTTGTATTTGATGGAATAGTTTCTTTACATACAATGAAAACTTGGAAAGCAGCTCAATTAGGCCTAGCAGCAACTACCGATAAAATATTAGGAGGGAGTTGGGAGGCTGGCAAACCTGAGGTGGGGGGAGCCAGACAGGTAGGAAAGGCTCTGGGAAAGAGGCAGCAGGTCTAGAAAGGAACAGACCTTGGCTGCTGATTAGAGGGTCCCTGAGTTGGAACCTGGAATAGAGGGTGGGCCCAGGTTCCCTTACCAGCCACTGTGGAAGTGGCACCAGCTGGTCAGGGTATAGGAAGACTGCCTGAGCCTTTTCATAAAAGGCTTTGATACCCTAGAAGGGGAGGACAATAGTGACCTGGCCAGAGGGCCAAATCACAAAGAAGCGGCAGCAGCTCCTGGAGCGAGAGAGTGGCTGCAGACTGAAAGAGTGAGATGGAAAGACAGAGTGCAACTGCAGAAAGGGGCATCGGCCTCGCAGAGCTAATCCCCAGAACCACCAGGAAGAGGCACCATCCAATGATGAGTAGAGTATCCAGTCACAAGAAATCAAACATTTCTAGTCTCATATAAAAGATTTGATTTAAGAAGCCACATCTTTGTGAACAGCAAAAAAGAACCCTATGAATAGTTATCTAACATCCCTATTTTAAAATGAAAGATTAATCAATCAATATTAACATCCACCAGTATTTCATTTCAGCAACATAAAAATGGAACAACAAAAGTGGTAAAATACAACCCTGGTAGCCTGGGGCATGATAGATGCTGCACCATGCTGCCATGTGGGTGTCCTACACTTAAGAGTGACCTCAAGATGACGTAATGAAATCAATTCATTCTTCTTCCTTGCTATGTTGCGTTTGAAGTTAAAGTACAGCCTGACTGCTTGTTTTCTTCTTATACCAGGTTAAGTGCCTTATTCACAAGGTGAACATAGTTGCAATAAGAAAAGGATGGGTATGGTATGTTTATTTTGGAAAAAATATGCTTGTAACTTAGAATGAATGGAAACTTTAAGAGTTCCAGACTTATGAAGCCCCAGACTCCCATGCTGTCAATTTCTCCTTCCTGTCTTACCAGACCTCTGTGCTGAGTTCAGGTAAAGTTAGGAAGGCTTACAGACAGCAACAGAAACAGCAGGTAGCTGACAGAGCTGGGAAATTCCATTATCTATTCTTGGCAGAGCTTCTTAATGTAATGGCAAAATAAGGGAATAACTTTTAACATATTGTCTGTAGAAATTTGCAATCTGCACTATAGTGCACAGGTAATTATCATGTGTGGTTGCTTAGCTAAATGGATCTGAACAAATATTACTGGAAATTCAATGCCAAGGCTCTACGGACATCGAGGGTATGTAGGCTGCGGTGGCTTGGGACCGTATGGGGCTTGGGGAAGAACAAATGTCCTGTCCCATATGAAATTGTGTGATCACCTTAGGAAGGAATTTGGGGTGCGGCATCAGTTGCACCTTATTCTTATAAAAAACTGTATAAGGAGGTTCTGAAGTGAGGGCTCTCAATTCCGATACCCTCCTAGCCGATGTGATGGCCACAAGAAACTCTACCTTCCATGAGAGGTGCAAGAGGGAGCAAGAGACTAGGGGTTCAAAGGGCAGCCCCGTGAGTTTAGTTAGGACCAGGTTAAGATTCCATGCAGGAACCGGTGTGCGCGAGTAGGGAAACACCCTCTCCAGCCCCTTAAGGAATCGGACTACTGTGGGGTTGGAGAACACCGAAACTCCCAACTCTCCAGGGTGGAACGCCGATATGGCAGCCAGATGCACTTTAATTGAGGCGGGGACGAGCCCTTGATGCTTGAGCTGCAGCAAGTAGTCCAGAATTGATGGGACGGAGGCCTGCAGAGGCTGTACGTGATGAGGCTCACACCAGTGGGAGAACCTCTTCCATTTGGCAAGGTAGGTCGCTCTTGTGGAAGGCTTCCTACTACCAAGAAGAATTTGCTGGACCTGGTGGGAGCACCTGTTCTCCGTATCGTTTAGCCAGAGAGATACCACGCCGTGAGATGTAGCAACGGTAGGTTCGGGTGGAGTAGGTGACCCCGATCCTGTGTGATGAGGTCGCGATGGAGGGGGAGGGCGATCGGGGCGGTCACGGACAGTTCCAGCAGGGTCATGAACCAATGCTGGCGTGGCCACGCCGGTGCAATGAGGATGACTGTTGTCTTTGCCCTGCGGGTCTTAAGCAGGACCCTGTGGATGAGCGGGAATGGTGGGAAGGCATACCTCAAGCTCCCACCCCACGGAATTGTGAAGGCATCTGCCACTGAGCCCAGGCTGAGGTTCTGGAATGAACAAAACTGAGGGCATTGGCTGTTGTCCTTGGTGGCGAAGAGATCCACCTGGGGAAACCCCCACCTCTGGAAGACTGAATGCAGGACGTCCTTTCTCAGAGTCCATTCGTGCATGTGTTAGGACCGGCTGAGGCGGTCTGCTAACCCGTTTTGGACCCCTGGGAGATATGCTGCGAGTAGGTGGACTGAATGGGCTATACAGAAGTCCCATAGGAGGAGCGCCTCGTGACACAGGGGAGAGGATCGGGACCCGCCCCGCTTGTTTATGTAGAACATGGCGGTAGTGTTGTCCGTCAGAACTGACACGCTGAGGCCTTCTATGGTAGTGTGAAAGGTCTGGCAGGCGAGGTGAACTGTCCTTAACTCCTTCAGATTGATGTGAAGCAACTTTTCTTCCTTGGACCATAAGCCCTGGGTCCATAGGTCCCCAAGGTGCGCCCCCCAGCCCAGATCCGACGCATCTGTTACTAACGTCAGAGTGGGTTGTGGGGTGGCGAAAGGGACCCCTTCGCAAACCTGCTGCTGATGGAGCCACCAGCGGAGGGAGTTCGACACCCGAGCTGGGATTGTCACTACTAGGTCTAAGGGGTCTCTGTTGGGGCGATACGTTTGGGCCATCCACAACTGTAACGGCCTGAGTCGTAGGCAGGCATGTCTGACTACATGTGTGCAAGCCACCATGTGCCTCAAGAGTTGCATACAGCATCTGGCCATGGTCACGGGGAATTGTTGGATGGAGCTTACGACCCTTTGAATGGCCAAGAACCCTGACACTGGAAGACTTGCCCGTGCCACCACCGAGTCCACCACCCTTTCTTGCTCCAGTGGTCTGGAGACTGTGGCCTCCTTGCAAGAGGAGGGGTGCCACTGCGGAGAGCGGGACCGGTGCCCCGAGGGGCCAGATCTCGAGGTCCTGGACGGGGGGCCTTGCTGGTGGTAGGCCCAAGGGGTCCAGAATGGCCATTGTCCTGGCTGGCCCCATTGTGGGTGCCAAGCGGCTTCGTGTTCCCTACTGGTCTGTGCCCTGTGGGTATATCTGCTGGCCTGGCCCGAGTCTGCCTCAGAAACCATAGACGGTGACCTGGAAGGCCACGGCGGTGCCATGGGACAGTGCCGATCCAGGGTCGGAGAGTAGTGCCTCCGTGACCGGAGTAGCGTCTTGCCAACCTGGACCTGGATCGATACCGGTGACCTCGGGACCGGGAATAACTGCGGGTGGTCGGTCTCGGGGATCGCGTGACTGACACAGCCTACTCGAGTAGGGCTGCTGGGTTGGTGCCGGGCGCTTATTGGGGCCCAACGCCTGTGCGGTTCTCTGCGCAGAGGGAAGCTGGGAGTCCACCGAGGCAGAGCTGGACAGGGACCGGCGCCGCGAATGGTGCTGAGATGGTGACCATGATGGGCGCACCATTGCCGGTTTGCCTCTGGATGGCAGTCTCGGCGGATTGTCTTTAGCTTGGAGGGGGCCCTCAGCGGACAATTCAGTGAGGTCCTTTGCTGCCTCAAATGTGTCCGGGGTGGAGGGCTGTTCCAAAAGCTCCTCCAGCCCTTCCTCCTCACTCGATGCGCCTATCCTGGGGCTCGACAGGCCTTTCGGCGCCGGAGCCACTGTCACCGGGATCTGTGCTGGTGCCACAACGCCCTTAGGCGCACTCAAAGTCTTCGCGGGCACTACGTTCTTATGTGGGGAGCGTCCTAGTGCCTTAGGTTGGCCCTTCGATTTTGCCGACGAAGACGACCGGTGCCGGAGGTGTTCCTGCTGTTTCAGTGCTGTAGGCTTAGGGTGCCCTGCCGGTGCTGGATCACGGACCGATGCCCGGTCACTCTGCACCGAGGTTCACGGTGCCGCTGAAGTGGAGGGCTGTAATGCCATCTCCAGCAGCAGCTGCTTAAGGTGAAAGTCTCTCTCTTTCTTAGTCCTGGGCTTGAAGGCCTTACAGATCTTGCAGCGCTCTTTTTGGTGTGCTTCCCCCAGGCAACGGAGACACAAGTCGTGTGGATCACTTATCGGCATAGGCTTGCGGCACATGGCACAAGCCTTGAAGCCTTGGGCGTGCGGCATGCCCTGCCGCCCAGGAATCGGTGTCGGGATTGACCAAACACCTAACACAAAGGAGCTTAAGTATTTTGAAAGATCTGATAACTGCTAAGATTAACACTAGCTACTAAAGAACTGATAACTGCTAAGTTTAACACTAACTACTACACTAAGGGACACTCTCAGACGAGAGACAGAGTTGTTCCAACGCCACCACGGATGGTAAGAAGGAACTGAGGGTGGGTCGGGCCCACAGGGATATATATACGCTAGAGCAGGGCACCTCTGGCGGGAGGGGGGACCCTGCCGGCCCGACAGGAGCCACTGAGGGAAAAAGTTTCCAACGTCCGTGCACGCGACGCGCGCACACCTAATGTGTAATGGACGTGAACAATCACTCGAAGAAGAACCATTGTTACTGCACAAGGTAACTTCCTCTTCTTTTTCAAGTAATATCTGTATGGGTGCTCCATGGTAGGTGATGGCATTGGAGGCAGAATCTCCAGTGATAGCATAACGTTGTGCAAAAGTGTGGACTGATGCCCATGTCTCTGCTCTACAGATCTCTGAGATAGTGACATTCTTGAAGAAGGCAATGGATTAGGAGATCAACCTCATGGAGTGTGTATAAATAGAGTCTGGAGGAGTTGTCTAATGCAATTCGAGACCCACGTAGAGAGCTGATATTGCTGAGTCCTTGGATCTTTCAACAATGGAAAGGAAAAGCGTATGGGACTTCCTAAAGGCCTTTGTTCTATCCAGGTACAAAGCCAGGGCTCTCCTGACATCTAAGGTATGTAATATAGCCTCCCTGTTGTCTTGGTGAGGCCTGGGGTAGAAGATCAGAAAGTGAATCAATTGATTCACGTGAAACAGAAAAGTTACCTTAGTGATAAATTTTAGATGCGTCCTGAGTATAACCTTGTCCGGAAAAAATATTGTGTAGGGGGGATGTGCCATCAGAACTGCTCTCTCTCCTATTCTCCTGGCCGAGGTAATTGCCATCAGGAAGACCATTTCCATTGATAGGTACGTCAGCAAACAGGTGGCCATGGGTTTGAAGGGCAGTCTAGTCAACCCTTTTGGTACCCGGTTTAGGTCCCCTTGGGAGCAGGAAGTCGAGGTTGTAGGAAAAGGTTCACTGTACCCTTGAGGAACTGAGTAGTGGTTGGGTGTGACAGCACTGAGTATCTCTCAATAGGTTGGTGGAAAGCTGTTATGGCTGTTCGGTGAACCCTGAGAGAGTTTAGAGATAGGCCCGATTTCTTTAAGGTCAATGCATAGTCTAAGATACGTGGAAGAGCCACAGATGTTGGGGAGATTTCTGCAGGTAAGTGAGTCAAGTCGAGGACTTTCTGCTGTGCAACAGAACCTCTTGTACCTCTCTTGAACAGGAGTTTTTTATGTGTTGGAACCAAGCAGGAGCCATGCCTTGAGGCAAATAATCCCAAGTAGGGATTTATGGTGCATTCTCTGTCCTGCAAGGAGGTCAGTATGGCTAGGAGAGAGATCAGCAAGCATGTCACAAGCTGTGACAGGTATGGAAACCAGGTGTTTCTGGGCCAGGTAAGAGCAATCAGGATGATGTGGGCTCTGTCTCTTTATTTTCAGCAGGACATTCACAAGTAGGGAAAATGGAGGAAAGGCATAGAGAAGGTCCTTGTCCCAGGGGATGAGGATGGCCTCACCCAGGGAATGTCAGCCCATCCCCGCTTTGGAGCAGTAGCATGGGCATTTCTTGTTCAGGTGAGTGGTGAACAGGTCTGTGGACTGTGTCCATCATAAGCTGAATATGTCGTGAACCCCCATCGTGGTTGTGTGGGAATTTGAAACTGAGATTGTCCACTATCAAGTTTTCTGTGCAGACAATATAATGTTGCGGGAAATGCACCAGTTCCATAGCCTGATCACCTCGGTGCATATGAAGGGTGATCTGGCTCCTCCCTGACTATTGTATGTAGGCTATGTTGTCTGTTAGGATCTTCATGTGTGATCCTGTGATCAGCTGGAGGAAATGAGTGCAGGCATTCCTTACTGTTCTCAGCTTGAGGAAATTGATGTGAAGGGACATCTCCATGGGTGACCGCTTGTGTTGTGAGGCCATTTAAATTTGCAACCCACCAGATCAGTGATGTGTTGACGGTGAGAAGCAATGACGGTGAAGTTTGGGAGAAGGGGATCCCTTTGCAAATGTTGGTTGGGCTCTTCCACCACTCTAGGGAGTTTTTGACCCTGGTGGGTGGTGACAGAGATTTGTCCAGCCTGTCCCTGTTTGTAGACCAAGCTGAACCACATTTGGAGGCATCACATGTGAAACCTGGCATATGGTATCACTGCTGTGCTCACTGCCATGTGCTCCAGGAGTTGGAGGCAGAGTCTGCCTGATATTTGCAGGCTGCTTTGAACAGCGTCTATAAGTGTGGCTAACAAAAGAAATCTGTGCTGAGAAAAGAGTGCTCTGGCCTGTAACGAGTCAAAGTCAGCCCCTATGAATTCCAGGCATTGCACCAGAGTGAGAGCTGAGTTCTGGATTTTGATCTGTACGGCTCAGCTCTGTAAATAAGTGCTTTGGTGACTCGGTGAGCCTCCTGGAGAGATTGGGCTCTGAGGGGACAATCATCGAGGTGAAGGTAAATCTTTATCCCTTGAGAGCGTGAATGGCTATCACCCAGAGAACCTTGGTCAATATTTTCAAGGCCAACAATAGCCCGAAGGGGGGCACTCTGTATCCATAGTGGTCTTGTTCCGGGATAAATCTGAGAAATCATCTGTGAGCCGGTAGGATAGAGATGTGAAAGTATGCGCCCTGAAGGTCAAAGACCAAAAACCAGTCTCCCTGTTACAGTGCTGGAATGATTGTCAATAAAGTGACCATTTTTAAGTTTTTGAGCCTAGACCAACTTGTTGAGAGCTCTGAGGTCTGGTATGGGTCTCCAATCTCTTTATTAGGAAATAAAGAGAATAGAATCCTTGTAGAGGTTGAGGTACTGGTTCTATGGCTCCTAACTGGAGGAGATTATTGACTTGTCGTTCTAAACTCACGTGAAGGGTCCCTGAAGAGAGACAGGGAAGGGTGTTGTGGAGGGGGTAGGGAGGTGAAATGGATGGAGTACTCAGTTCAAACTATCTCTAGGACTGATCAGTGCAATGATACGTGATTCCAGGCACTGCGGAATACTGACACTTGGTGGTCAAATGGGTGTGAAGAATTGGTCGGCTGTATCAATTGGTGGGAGTGGTGCAGCAGCGCCTCGACCCACCTGTCAAAACTGATGTTTGGACATAGAAGGCTGGGATGACAAAGATTGCAAGACAGATGGTTTCTGCTCAGGGAATTTTGCTTTCTTCCTTGGCAGTTCGTATTGTCATTGAGGTTGATATTGGGATGTATATGGTCTATGCTGGGATTGGGGACTAAATTGCCTCTTTTGTCTCAGCATGTAGATACCCAGCGACTGGAATGTAGCCCAAAGGGGAGGTCCTCAACAGTAGACTGCCAGGAAACCTGACAGATAGAGCCACGATGCTCATCACATCACCACCGCCATGGAAATTAAGCTAGCTGCTTTGTCAGCAACGTTGAGTGCAAATTGCAGCGTTGTCCATGCCACTACTTATCCCTCCTATATAATGGGCTTAACTTGGGGTACGTCTAAACTACCCACCGAATCAGCGGGTAGCAATCGATCTATTGGGGATCGATTTATCGCGTGTAGTGTAGACACTACACTAAAATCAATCCCCGATCGCTCTCCTGTCGACTGCTGAACTCCAGCAGTGCAAGAGGCAGAAGCAAAGTCGACGGGGGAGCCACGGCCATCACTCCAGTGCCGCGAGGACGCGAAGTAAGTAATTTTAATTCCATCTAAGATACGTCGACTTCAGCTACGCTATTCTCGTAGCCGAAGTTGCATATCTTAGATCGATCTCCCCGCCTCCCCCCAGTGTAGACCAGGCCTTGGTCACGATGTGACTCTGGCACCCGGTCAATAAAGTCATTCAACTTTGAATAGTTAATATAATCATATTTCACTGTAAGGGCCTGATAGTTGGTGATACGGAATTGGAATATAGCCAAGGAGTACACCTTCCTACAAAAAAGGTCCAGACGCTTTCAATCTCAGTTTTGCGGAGTAGCCCTCGACTCATGTCGTCAGCCGCCTGATTTGACAGTATCCACCACAATGGAGTTGGGGGATAGGTGGGAGAAGAGGAATTCAGATTCCTTCGTGGGGACATAGTACTTTTTGTCCACTTGCTTGCAGGTCGCACATACTGTCACTGGGATATGCCATATAGTTCTCGCTGGGTCTAAGATAGTCAGTCTCATTAATCAGGAGGGCAATCTTGGAGGAGGACGAGGAGTGGGGGATGTCAAAGAGCTGATGGTGGGTGTCCTTGACTTTCTTCAGTGGTATCTTGAGGGTGTCCATCACTTTCTTTGCCAGATGCTGGAAGAGATAAAGTCGTCTGGCAGATATGGTGGTGAAGGCATAATGGTCTGGCAAAGAGGAAGACCTCAGATGACCTCAGGGTCACCTCTTCCTCGGCATCACCCTCCTGTTTCTCCATGATGTCTTGTGGAGGTTCCAAAGCTCTGGAAGCCGTGGAGGAAGGGGTATGCCTTGAGGGTTCCCGGGCGAGGCTCAAAGCTTCAGAGGCATGTTGGCGGTATGCTTCCCATGAGTCCCAATAAGACCACGGGGGTGATGGTGGCATAGAGCGTGGTGGCAGTGCCTATGGGTGGTTGTACCATGATGTCGGTAGTGGGGACATCTGTGGGTATGGGCCTTGCTGGTACTGAGCACCATATGGAGCCTGAGAAGAGTACTGGGATGTTCTTTCCTCCAGCTCGCTGTCTGAACTTTCGCTAGAGAGTGGGGGAGTGAGGCCTGGCAGCGGTGACGAATCCCATGCCAAGCGGAGGCTCAGTGCGGAGGTCGCAGTACCAAGAAGCGGGGATCCCGGTACATCAGATATATGGAAGTTGCTGGATTGGCAGAATTCCATTGGTACTGACTGCCCCAGAGTCAGGTATCAGAGGCGGATGGGGGTCATGTCCATACCACTTGCTCTGGTGCTGGGTGAGGCATCGATGATAGTACCGATCATGATTCACGTATTGAGGGTGCCTTTTTAGTGGAGTGCTTACTCCTGTCTCTCGGTGCCGATGACTCAGTGCCTGTGCCCATCAGGTCCGTGGGCATGTCAACAGTATCGACTGCTGCTGGTCTCTGTGAGCCATGAGTGCTGGACTGAGATGGTCTTGGTGCTGAAGATACCGAGTGAGATGGAGATTGCCTATAGAGATCTCAGGGCGCACTTTTGGAGACTTCCCGCTCTCCTCTAAGTTGACTTCTGAGAGGGGTCAGCAGTCTGTTTCTTCGATCCATAGCCCTTAGACAGCTGTGGAGAAGATTCAGGTCTATCCAGGGACTTGCGGCGCAAGTTCTGCACAGGTCTGAGAGCAGCCTCCATTAAAATAATCTTCTGCCTGAGCAGTCTGTCCTTATGGGAATGTGCCCAGATTTGCTGGCAGAGACTACACTTTTTTCTGGATATGGCCCACCCCAAGGCGACAAATGCACTTAAAAGTGCTTGTCTGCAATCGGAATTGCTTCCTTGCAAGTGAGGCGCTTCTTGAAACCTGGTGAACTGGGTATGCCCACTGGAGGCGTGGGGGTGGGGGAAGGATCCTGGAAGGGAAAAAAAGCAGGAAAATGAAGTTTTGGGGGGAGTTTTGTTTTGTTTTTATTTGGGGGGGGATACAATAAGAGAGTAAAGAACAATAAACTATAATATACTAACAAAATAACTATATAAAAGTGCATAAAGCAAAATCCATCTCTAGCAAGGGGCAGTTAAGAAGTAACTGAGGAGGCTTAGCCCGTGTGTGCTGGCTTGCCTCTTGGCTCAGCACAAGGGGAAACAGACAGCTCATGTGTGGGCCTAATGGACGCTACTACTGAAGTTCTATGATCAGCAGTGCAGGGTCACAAACACACCTACCACGGAGCACCCATAGGGACACTATTCGAAGAAAAAATTGGGTTTGTTTAGTTTGGGAAGAGAAGTCTTGGGGGCACATGATAACAGTCTTCTACTACATAAAAGGTTGACATAAAGAGGGGAGTGATAAATTATTCTCCATATCCACTGAGGACAGCACAAAAAGTAATCTCCTTTGCTGCAATTTGAGCCCATTCAAGGTTAGACATCAGGAAAAGCTTCCTAACTGTAAGGATAGTTAAACTCTGGAACAAATTACTTATGGTATCTCAGTCATTGGAGGTTTTTAAGAACAGCAGGGATGGCCAAACGTACCGACCCTCTGAGCAACATATCACAATCTTCAGAAGTTCGAGAGCTGGGGCTGAAGCCCCAAGACACCCCCACACACACACACTTCATTCTGCCAGAGGCAGTGCGTGGGGGGAGGCATGTGGTATCACATGTCGCTCCCCCCAGATTTTTGCCAGGGTTTTCTGGCTAGGCCACATGGTGCTGCCGGCCCGATCCCTGCACAGCAGCTGCTGGATCCAGCAAGTTGGGAGAGGCAGCAGCAAACAGCTGGGAGCGGCAGGAAGAGCTGCTGGCTCTCCCCGTAAAGCTAAAGCTGCAGCTCCTCCCTGCAACTCCCAGGTGTTTGCCGCTGCCTCTCCACACAAAGCTAACACCTGGGAGCTGCAGAGAGGGGACACTGACGATAAGAGGTGGGGCATAATTCAAGCTGTTGGGGGTGCCAAACCTTTAAATTATGCCCCCTCACTCTCAGCAGGCACCAGTTGTCTCTGGCAGAAGCCCCTAGCCCCACCACCGGGCAGAAGCCCCGAGCTCCCCCCTTCCCCCAGGGTACATCTACACTACAGCGGGGAGTCGATTTAAGATACGCAAATTCAGCTACGTGAATAGCGTAGCTGAATTCGACGTATTACAGCCGACTTACCCCGTTGTGAGGACGGCGGCAAAATCGACTTCTGCCGCTTTTTGTCGGCGGCGCTTACTACCACCTCCGCTGGTGGAGTTAGAGCGCCGATTCGGGGATCGATTGTCGCGTCCCAACGGGACGCGATAAATCGATCCCCGAGAGGTCGATTTCTACCCGCCGATTCAGGCGGGTAGTATAGACCAGGCCCCAGTCTGGTAGACAGAGAATGGGGAAGGCGTGGGGGGCTCCGCAAGCTGTACTTTAACTGTAAAAAAGTTTGCTGCAGTTTGGCCACCCCTGGTTTGGACAAATACCTCTTAGGAATGGTCTAGATAATACTTACTCCTGCCTCAGTGCAGGGAACTGGAGTATATGATCTATCAAGATCCCATCAAGAGCTACACTACTATGATTCTGTGATGGAAAAAACTATTCAGTATGAAAAAAATGTTTTTATTAAAGTACCACCTTTAATAAGAAATGTGATTTACGCTCACTTGTATAAAATAAAGCCTTCTCAACTAACGTTCTCTACTGTAATCCATTAATGTGAATGTCAAATAGATTTCCCTTGTTTTTGACTAAATAAAATTATTCTTTCCTTAATATTCCAGAACAGCAAAAATGAAAATCACTTGGACATCAGGTAGTACAAAAGTAACAAATACCTCTTGAATGTGGGCAGCAACAGCTGCTCTTGTATCAAAATCTAAACCTTGGATTCTTTCAATGAATTCTTCTTTTTTCTGACACTAAAAGAAATACATTAACCACAATTATTTATCATACCTCTTTAGTATATTCTGAGAGCTGAAAGCTGATGATAAAATAATTATCAGTTGTCCAATCCCCTAACTGGCTAGTACAGATTGAATGTAACTATAGCAAAACATTGTAGTTTGTGCTTGACTTTTAATATTAGTGAACTGAGACAGTATTCACTTTGAAAAAAGTTGATGAAGAGGGCTCCTTAAAATTTGCATATTTCTTGCTCAGAGTCTATGATGATGTTTACTTCATAAACATTTCCTAACTACCTTTTTTAGTACTCAAACAGCCAATCATATACTGAGCAAATCTCCTCGAACTGCTTTTTACACTATTCAATTGAAGCCAGCTGTACAGTATACTCTACTTTTCTAACTAACTTTCACCCAATCAAAAATAGTGTATTTAGAAAAGTATAGCATACTTAAAAAAAACCCACAACTTTCATGGATAAACTGGTCACTAATTTAATGAGCTATCATAGGTATGATCTTTAATCAAATAAGATTGTTGCAAGCTAATCATGTTATGGGCCCTGATCCTGACAAAAAGACTTAGATACCATTTTAGCTTTACATAGACTAGTAGTCCCATTGAAGTTAAGGTATTTTCAGATCAGGAGACATGGATCATGTGATGATGTTTTCTAATAATTTTATTTTCACTAGGTCAGCGTAGATTTAATTTAATCTGATTGAGGGGGATCAGCAAAGTTGAAGAAAGATTTATATGCACATGAATAGTGCAACTAACCATATACATACAGATCAGCAGGTGCACAAGTCATTGATGGATCGGGGCCACAGTGAATAAATTTTACTCAACTGAGCCCTCTCAGGCTAAATTCAGTCTACACTAGCCTTTTGGTATAATAAACATAAAATTTAGGGCTGTCGATTAATCGCCGTTAACTCACACAATTAATATAAAAAAATTAATCACGATTCATCACAGTTTTAATCGTATTGTTAAACAATAGAATCCCAATTGAAATGTATTAAATATTTTTGATGTTTTTCTACATTTTCAAATATATTGACTTCAGTTACAACACAGAATACAAAGTGTACAGTGCTCACTTAATATTATTTTTTATCACAAATATTTGCACTATAAAAACGATAAACAAAAGAAATAATATGTTAGGATATAGATTTTCAGGCCTGTCTGTAAAGGCCTATACTTTAGGAATTTAGGTATATGTTTATCATTTAGCTAGTTATAGAGGTATAAAAGAAAGAATCAAAATCACTGTCTGCCTGTGTAAGGGCCTTCTCTCACTGTGACAGTCTGAGACCCTGTTCCTACGCTAAGGCCTTTGGCTAAGCAGTGGGAGCAGCCATAAGCTGGAAAGCGTACAAAAGCTTGCTGCAAGTTCACCCCAATAAACATCGAATTGTTTGCACCTTCGGACTTCGGGTATTGTTGCTCTCTGTTCACACGAGAAGAACCAGGGAAGTGGGAAGGTGAAGGAATAAGCCCTCTAACATCTTGGTGCCGTGACTCAGATACATCGCATCAGATAGGTGAGTGGCAGCCTGTAAATCCCCCTCCCCAACAGTCCATGCAGCTGCTTGGAGGGGGTATGGCGAACACTCATGATAGTGGTTGCGGGTTCTGGCAAGCAGGGATAACGGATTTTTTGAACAAATGGATAAGGAAGAATCAGGGCCCATACCGGGTGCATGGGTCCACCCGAGATGAGATTGAGAAGGAGATGGGGGAGGTTTTGGGAGACCCCAAGGGAAAGGAGTGTAGGAAAAAGGAAATGGTATTATAAGGTTTCTGCACTGGAATGGCATACTGGGTAAAAAGGGAAGCCGATCTCCTCCAACACATTAAGGATTCGGAGGGGACTGTGGATCAGCAACAGATTTTAACAGAAAAATCTGTGTTAGTGGTAGAGGTAGCGGATTTGAAGGCACGAGATACTGTACGGACAGAGGAGTCTTGTGAGGCAATCTGGCAAGAGAGGGATGAACTGCTGGGGAGAGTAGGAGACTTAGAGGAGGAATTGTATCAATGTAAACATGGGGGCAATGAACTTGGGGACCCCAAACCATCCATCCCACTACTGGAACTGAAGGAGACACCTCCACCACCCTACCCTGAAAATACACTGTACCCACCACTGCCAGTGGAAATTGTAAGCCGGCGATCCACAGTTACAGCCCCTGAGAGAGACTACCCTATAGGAACTGCAGGAGGCAGGAATTAAGGCCCCCGTTGCGGGATGGGGGAACCATGCTCCACAAGTAGTAGAACAGGCAGAAATCCATCCCTTGTCCCTGAAGGACCAGGAGGCAGTACTGGGCCATTTGGGAAAGGTACCCCACGATGATTGGGATCAGTTTGTGCTGTGGCTAGTGGAGGTGGGCAAGGAGATGGAGGGTCTAACTAGTGAGGTCCAGGTGATCATATGGCGTAGTCTTTTGGGAATCGATGAGGCAGGACTGGCACACCCATTTCTAATCCCAGACAGGTGGCAAAACAATTGTTTGGGGTGTACTCTCAGACTGCGGGGATGAATAAGATGAAGCGAATCCCTGGGGAAACAGGACGGGATACACTTAATCGCAAACATGGTGCTGGGTGCATCCCTTGGAGGGTCCATGGGTGACACCCCAGACAGGGGCACTAGGACCTAGTGGGAATGTGGAATTGCTGGTGTGACAAAGTTCCTCCTCTATCTTGGTGGGTCCTGCGCTTATTGGTGGAATTTCTTGCCTCAGAGATTCACCATGTGGGTTGGGGAACAGCCCAGAGACCTTCCCCTCTGGAAGAACCCACAGTCCAGGTCACTTGGGAGGTTTGGGGGGAACCCGGGCCCGCCCTCTACTCCGGGTTCCAGCCCAGATCCCTGTGGACTGAAGCTGTCTATAGTGCCTCCTGTAACAATTGCATGACAGCTACAACTCCCTGGGCTACTTCCCCATGGCCTCCTCCAAACACCTTCCTTATTCTCACCACAGGACTTTTCTCCTGGTGTCTGATAACGCTTGTGCTCCTCAGTCCTCCAGCAGCACACCCTCTTACTCTCAAGCTCCTTGCGCTTCTTGCTCCCAGCTCCTCACACTCGCACCACAAACTGAAGTGAGCTCCTTTTTAAAACCCAGGTGCCTTGATTAGCCTGCCTTAATTGATTCTAGCAGCTTCTTCTTAATTGGTTCCAGGTGTCCTAATTAGCCTGCCTGCCTTAACTGGTTCTAGCAGGTTCCTGATTACTCTAGTGCAGCCCCTGCTCTGGTCACTCAGGGAACAGAAAACTACTCATCCAGTGACCAGTATATTTGCCCTCTACCAGACTCCTGTATCTCACTGGTCTGGGTCTGTCACATATCCCTCCCCCCTGCTCAACGCCAAGGGGTTGAGCAGCTTGGGATGCCAGACAGTGAACACGTGACAAGCCATCGGCGTTGCCATGACGGCTCCCTGCTCTGTGTTGCACACGGAACTGGAAAGGCTGGAGGGATAAGAACCATCTGGTCAGCCTTGTGTTCTTCTCCTTGTTCCTCTGCATCCATTGAAGAGGGGAATGGTCGGTAACGAGGACAAACCTGCGCCCGAGCAGGTAGTAGCGCAATGTTTCCATGGCCCATTTTACAGCGAGGCATTCTCTCTCCACCACTGCATATTTTTGTTCCCTTGGAAGGAGTTTCCGACTGAGGTATAGAATTGGGTGTTCCTCCTCCCCGACCATCTGTGATAGAACAGCCCCCAACCCTACTTCCGATGTATCCGTCTGCAGGATAAACTCCTTGGTGAAATCAGGGGCTATCAGTACGGGGTTATTGCAGAAGGCAGTCTGTAGGTCTGTGAATGCTTCCTCTGCTGCGTCAGATCATCTCACCAGATCAGGTCCACGGGCTTTCACTAGGTCTCTCAGGGGGCTTGCCCTTGTGGCAAAGTTGGGGATAAATCATCGGTAATACTCCACCACACCTAGGAACGCCCGGACTGGTTTTCTTGCGACTTCGTCGGGGACAATTTTGGATTGCCTCTAACTTGTTCACTTGGGGTTTTACCAGATCTTTTCCCACAATGTAGCCAAGATATTTGGCCTCTGTAAACCCTACAGCGCACTTGGCAGGGTTTGCTGTAAGGCCAGCTCGCCTGAAGGTATCGAGGACTGCCTCCACCTTCTCCAGGTGGGTTTCCCGGTCTGGGGTATGAATGACCACATCATCCAAGTAGGCAGCAGCATAACTGTTATGTGGGCGTAATAGCTTGTCCATGAGGCGCTGGAAGGTAGCTGGGGCCCCATGTAGTCCAAAAGGGAGGACAGTAGATTGAAAAAGACCCTCTGGTGTAGAGAACACAGTCTTTTCCTTTGTGTCTTCTGCAAGGGGAATATGCCAGTACCCCTTTGTCAAGTCTAGGGTAGTCAAGTACCGGGTATTACCCAGACTGTCCACTAGCTCATCTATGCGAGGTATGGGGTGCGCATCGAACTGGGATACTTTGTTTAGTTGCCGGAAGTCGTTGCAAAATCTTGTGGTGCCATCAGGTTTGGGCACCAGCACAATTGGGCTGGACCACTGACCGTGGGATTCTTCGATGATCCCCAACTCCAGCATTTTTTTTACTTCTCCTTTTATTTCCTCCCTTTTTGCCGCTGGCACCCGATAGGGCCTCATTGTTACTCTGGCCCCAGAGTTCATGACGATGTGGTGATATGTCTCAGTTGTTCGACCCGGTTTTGTCGAGAACACATCTTGGTTCCGGAAGATCATCTCAGACACCTCATTCTTCTGGTCTGGTGTTAAATCGGGAGACACTCTCGCCTGTTTGGAAGGCTTGTTTTCCTGGGTTAGGTCTTTTTGGACCATTGTGCATGCCTCTTGTGCATGCCAAGGTTTCAGAAGGTTAACATGATAAATCTGTTCTTGTTTTCTGCATCCTGGCTGCCGCACCTTGTAGGTTACTTCCCTCACAGGTTCAACCACCTCATAGGGCCCCTGCCATTGGGCCAGAAGCTTGCTTTCTGCCGTGGGTACCAACACCATAACCCGATCCTCTGGTTGGAACTGTTGCACTTTTGCCTGGCGATTGTAATGGGTTCGCTGGGCCTCCTGTGCCTTCTCCAAATATTCCCGTACAATAGGGGTAACCCGGGCTATCTGGTCTCGCATCTGCATAACATGCTCTATTATATTTCTCCCCTCATTGGGTTCCTCTTCCCAGATTTCTTTGGCGATATCTAGTATGTCATGGGGGTGACACCCGTAAAATAACTCGAAGGGGGAAAACCCAGTTGAGGCCTGTGGTACCTCCCAGATAGCGAATGTAAGGTAGGGTAGCAGGGTGTCCCAATCCTTCCCGTCACAACTTACCACCTTCCTTATCATAGCCTTGAAGGTTCGGTTAAACCTTTCTACCAACCCATCAGTCTGCGGATGGTAGACCGAAGTTCTCAGGGTATGTATATGGAGCAGCGTACGGAGGTCCTTCATTAGCTTCGACATAAATGGGGTTCCTTGGTCGGTTAATATCTCCTTCGGTAGCCCCATTCGGGCAAAGATCCCCACCAGCTCTTTGGCTATAGTTTTAGAGGCCGTGTTCCGCAGGGGGACGGCTTCTGGGTACCGAGTAGCATAGTCCAAAACAACAAGTATATATTGGTGGCCCCGAGCTGTCTTCTCCAGGGGTCCCACTAGGTCCATGGCTATTCGCTTGAAGGGGACCTCTATGATGGGAAGGGGTACTAAAGGTGCCCTCAAGGGGGACGGGGACTGTGCAGCTGACACTCCGGGCAGGAGGCAAAGTACCTCCGCACTTCTTCATGTATTCCGGGCCAGAAGAACAGTCGTAGGACTCGTGCCAGGGTCTTCTCTACCCCCAAATGCCCCCCAAAAAGGTGACTATGAGCAAGACTTAATACAGCGTTCTGATGTTTTTGAGGTACTAGGATCTGCTGTACCTTCTGCCCCTGTACTGGTGCAACCCGGTATAAGAGATCCTTCTTCATTATGAAGTAGGGTCCTGGTCCCTGGGTTTTCCCTTCCACGGGGACCCCATCTATTTCAGTCACCTCCTTCCTAATGTTGTCATAC